>NW_007577784.1:161428-166433 GCF_000690725.1 Stegastes partitus
AAAAAAAACATGTAGATAATGCTGCCTGCTTTTAGTTGCCCTTTTCACATTTTAGGGTTAGAAGTTAAGGGTTAACTTGCGAGCAAAGCAAAGCATGTTTGTCTGGTAGGTTAGCGCCTGACCTCACTAAGAAAGTTCTTTCAGATGTTATCCTCCTTTTTCCTCTCATCTCTGCATGTTGTAAGCTTCAACATATTCAGTTCGCTCAGACTGATCCACACAAGACAAATTTGTGTCCACTCACAGCCTTTGGTGGTCGCCAGAGAACACCGACTTTGGTGATCGCTTAGCTTTTCCACCATTTTAGTGACATTTGTCTAAGTTGATGACCCAACAACTAGTGGATGGACTGATTTGAAATGTGCCAATGTGGATGGAAACATCTCAGCATTGCTTGTGCTGTGGGAAAAAAATGTTTTAAAAATAATTACTGGTGAACAACAGGTTCTCAAGTTTAGCTTTTTTTTCCTGACATTGACAGTTCTGCCAGTGTCTCTGTGGTTTTTATTAGAACGTGACATCATACATTTGTCTTTGATTACGTTGAGTTAAATGCAAATTAGGTTCTGCCCACAGGGTGCACTGAGAACCTCGAAAAGTGGTCACCGCTCAACCGGTTAACTTAAACCTCATCACCTCATCACGGCGCCCCACGGCAACACACTCACGGATTTTGAAGCAGATCCGATGTGCAGTTGTCAAGACATGAGAAGAACAGCAACACACACAGATTACTTCTCCTCCTCTGAGCCTTTATTAAAAATGAAAACAGACCGCCACTTGAGCAATTCAAGTTATTCTTAAAACCCTCTTTTAATTAGAAATCATTAAAATCTTACACCGCCGCTCGCCAAGTGTGAATAAAATATCACAGCGTCGCTCGAACCGCCGACGTGTCAAATGCGGTTGAACGAACTCAAGGTTCTGTTTTACCAGAGAGCTACAACGAAACACGAGCCTTCCTCGTCAGCATGATTAGCCGCAGCCAGAGCAGCTCTTAGCCGCATCGACTCCGGATCTCAAAATTGGAAACGTATCATGTCCATCAGCCGTTAGTTCCATCTACTGCGGCAGCCGCATTTACAACCATTTCATATTTATAAATAACACAATTAGGTGGATAACCTTGAGAGGGCTCCTGGCATTGTTTTTTTTTTTATTATAGCCATCCACAGTAATTACACATTGATTGAGTCTCCTGACAAACAGAAGGGTCGAATGAGAGGCAGAGGCCTTCCCATACGTCTCTCGCTCTCCTCCCGTTATGAGTGATAACTTTGAGGTCCCGCTGTCATGTCCTGCTCTTAAATGACCCCGACGAAATGAAAGAGAAGGAGGAGTTGGACCGCAAAAAAAAAAAGATGTGATATTTCATTATCACTTGACGATGTTAGTTACAGATACACAGCGACACGACGGCGGCGGCAGATAAATCAGACGGCGAGGTGACGACAGCAGCTAATAGGGGTTTGATGGTTAACTAACAGCCGGGATTTATTAAACCCCAGAGATAATGACCTGCCCGCTCACATCCTTAGTTCATAAACTTAAGTGAAGAATTTAAAATGCAAGGATGAAATTTTCATGCTGGGAAGTAAGTTTTTTTATTGTAATTTGAAATAGCGCTGCGATATGATTACATAGATACATATCATATTAAATAGTTTTAAAGTAATTACATTCCTTGGCATAAAATGAATAGAATTACAAGGACTTGGGTGCACTAATTCGTCTTTATTTCTCCTGGTTGTTGTCTTTCACAGGGTGAGCAATTTCTGTCATTTTTATATAGAACCTGCGTAAACAGCGATGATTAGCGCTTTATAAATAAGTTTCATTCGTCTTGGTAGAAGTCATATAACCGAGTCTGAATGCACGACAAGCGTCTCCTGATTTATAGCTATGTTTATATAAAATACGTCGGCTATTGTGATTGTTCCAAGCACCTTTGGATTATCGCTTTCTGCCACTTGGACGGATCAATACAGATGCTTTTAGAAATTAATGCAACGGTATTAAAAGCTTTAATGACTTCTCTGACAGCATTATTACTGCAAATGAAAATCCATCCATCCATTTTCTATACACCGCTTAATCCTCACTAGGGTCTTGGGGGGCTGGAGTCTATCCCAGCCGACTTAGGGTGAAGGCAGGGGACACCCTGGACAGGTCACCAGTCTATCACAGGGCTACACTTAGAGACAGACAACCAAGCACACTCACATTCACACCTACGGACAATTTAGACTCACCAATTAACCTCAGCATGTTTTTGGACTTTGTGGGAGGAAGCCGGAGAACCCGGAGAGAACCCACGCTGCACGGGGAGAACATGCAAACAGATTCCGGTGCCCCCACTGGGATGCAAACCTGCAACCTTCTTGCTGCGAGGCAACAGTGCTACCAACTGCACCACCCTGCAGCCCCGCAAATGAAAATCTTTAATGGAACTGAGAAATTCTCCGAATGTTCAGGCTGGGAAAGCAACAGAATACGCGTGCAAACAACTCCAATCTGTCTAAATCTGAGCCTCGAGGCAGCAAGAACTCTGGTCCGTATCTGTCACTCGCTAAAGAATCACGTATATATAAATAGTCGTAGCCCACAACGCAACGTCTGACCCAAAACTAAATGACATTTCGGGTCTAAAGGTCGTGGAAAATTTCCGGGTACCGCCGTCCTTTTCTGATTCTCCGACCGGTGACCGTAATGCGGAGTGTCAGGGAGGGGTTGAAGGCCGCGACACTGTTTGCAGAGATGTCATCCTCGATTGGCGCAAACACACGAGCGCACGCGAATACCAGGTGCCTACTCACTGTTTGGACACATATATATCGAGGCGCACACACCGACACACAAATATACACTTTCTATTATCTGTAGGACATTTTTGCTTGTGGTGAAATGACCCTGTTGTCATTCATCTTTACATCTCTTCCCTTGAGGTTGGACTGAGAGAGAGAGCGAGAGAGAGCGAGAGAAAGTGCCTGAGACTGCAAATCCGTTACAAAGGCGAGTCATTGATTCTGGGATGGGGAATTAATGAAGCCTCGGCCGGATATGACAGTACAGTGTCAGACGGTGAAGAGTTATGCAGGCCGTCGGGCTCTGGCAGCCATTAGCTTACAGATAGTGTGTGTCTGCGGATGACAAAAGAAGAGGTAGGACAACTTAAAAAGGCATTCATTAAATAAAAAAAAGAAAAAAGCCAATTCTCCGGTGCAACATAGGCACATCTTTAGGCATCGCTGTCGCTCTTTAATGGCAGTTTTCACTCAAAGCCGTTCGGAGTCGGCTCTTATCGCGTCCGAACGTTCTGCCGCGTTGTTTCCGTTTCCGATGAGTCACGGCGGCGATAAATCAAACGTAATGTGTCTGTTTTGCGCTTGATTTTGCCAGGAACGGGGCTGCGTCTCAGACTACATCAAATTTTTCCTTTCGTTTGGGTGATTCAAAAGAGATTACAGTTATTGCTGCACCAATATCGTTTGACTTACGGCATGCGCGTGAGGTTGAATGTGTGTTTTGTTTGTCAGCAGAACTCTGCGCGGAGAGATTATAAATGTCGACATAAAAGCAGAAACAAATGCAATAGACATCGTTGTGGGTATTTTCTTTTTTTACAAGTGCATATTTTCTGTGCAACCAAGTCAGAGTGGACAAAAAAAAAAAAAAAACACTAAGTGAAGGGTTGAATTACGAACACAGTTTCCTGTAGTTTACCCAGCAGGGACGCCACACTGACTCCACATTCAACTACATTTGCGACGCATTTTCTGCAGCTCTGCAGGATGAACTGCACTCCGAGAAGCTGCAGACAGACACCCGGCAGGGTTCTCTAAATGCACTCAAGTTATTTAATGTTAGCCAGCGAGTATAGTTTCATTGATTGGTACAATGTAGGAGGAACAGATGTCAAAAAGCCAAATTTTGCCCGAGGAGTTAAATGTACAGGTAGGAAGAATTCATATTACAACTGATTAATGCACAACGTCTAGAAGGCCTACGACTACTTTTTACCATTTAAATAAATAACACACACTCAAAGTCATGCTCCTCTTACAGTAATACAGAGATTTGCCACTTTTTTGCAGAACACACCACGTCAATAATAAATGAAGGAAGCTCTGCCTGCCTCTCTGTTTTTCACATATCTCCAGACCTGTACATCCGATCCACTTCAAACTCGGTGGCTGTATTCCCGGGCACCCGAGGAAGCGCGGTATCAAGTTTGAAGGAGATTAGATGAATGACGGCCACTTTTTTTGGGAGGGTGGCAGGTTGAAAGAGAGACGATATCGATTACCGTGAAGGAATTTCTCCAAAGTCATATTGCACTTGTCGGGGATGTGCGGTCTGAATGAAGAAAGAATTTGAATGCGTTCGATGTTCCGTATAAAAATGAATGGATGTGGAAGGATATAGACTATGCGCTGCCAACGAGAAGCTTCCAGGACAATGAATTGGGAGCAGCTTTGTACACCTTACTTATAAACAAAGGAGTGTTTGTCGTCTTGGCTTCGTTGGGGGGGACACAAGAACTGCAGAACTGAATATGAAGCAGGATGAATGACGACCAGTTAAGGGTCATTTTGGCTCCCTGTGAGCGGAGCCCAAGTGTCTTGCATTGCTCGGCAACATCACATTAGATGTCACATGACGATTTCCCACTTTGAATGCAATCACGCAGACACCGGCAGAACTACTGCCATAAAACTGCTGACAGTATATCACGAATGCCACTAAATGCCCATCACTACTTACCGCCAGCCGGTTTCCCTAATACACAGGAGGATGTCAGCGCTGACAAAAGCTCCGCCCATGACCCCAGCTCAAGAGCTCTGATTGGTTCGTAGATTGTTTTAAATTCTGGCCTCTATCAAGCATGTACCTATAAAAATAAAAATAAAAAATCTCTCTTACGCTGCCTCAGTCAAACTAATGAAAGTGATATTTATTTAGCACTGGAACATGTACGCTGCCATCAGAAATTAATTTTAAAAAT
>NW_007577784.1:167738-182945 GCF_000690725.1 Stegastes partitus
ACCTACTTTTTAAATGTGTTTCTGTTGCTGGGTAAACAAAAGTTGTGGCTGAGCTCAGTTCAGCCAAATAGTGAGTCCCTGAGTTTTTGTCACACGACTGTTGGTCACAGCTGAGTAACTCAATTATGCTGAAAAGCACATCATTTGCTGTTTTTCCACAGAATCTGATTACCGCGAGAGATTTGTTTTTGACCAATTTTTTAAATGAGGCGAAGAAATAAGTGATTTTGTTGAAATATCACAATTTTAAGCTTCCATTTGTTTACCGACGGAGCTCCACGATTAATTTAAAGACGGTCTCAAAGTTTTTTTTAAAAAATCGTGTTTTTCTTCCTGTGTTTACAATTTCTGGTTCTGATAAATGGTGTAATTTGGACAATTTTTAAAAGATAACAAGCCTTTGAAACCCAGGTTTGAGGATTCAGAGGATTAGTTTTAAAGTATGCCTTCATTTCATTGTGGTATTCATTATATAAAGCAGTGCATAAAAGGGAAATATATCTAACCATGCATATGCACATTAAATTTTTGCTATATGCTGAATTTCAACTACATGTGCATATGTGTGATCTAACCTGCTGTGTTGCCTTCATCTCTGCGTGTCACACTCGGTTACTGGCCACAGATAAATAATAACACAAAGCCTCGAAGCAGCACCGGCGCGCACGAACCGACAGATCCGAAGTGACAAGTGTTGAGGGCAGATCTATGGCGGGCACACCCATGTGGCAGTCAGCGGGCGCCTTGGAAATTCACTAACAGACTCAAAAAGTTAGCAGAAGACGTCTCAAAGGAGAACAAAGCTCTGAGATGGCTTTGATTTTGTTCTGATATCAATGCCAATATTCCATTAATGGCCCCTTTTAAAAGTTACAAAATCTGAGCGGTGATTTAAAAAAAAAAAGTGCTGCAATTTTAGTCCCATACGGCTTGTGGGACGGCTTCACACGGTCGCCAACATCTCGACAAGTTGCCTTGAAACTCTCCAATTTGGAGTTAAAAATGAAGAAAGAAAAAAAACAAGCTGTGGGATCAAAGTTCTTCTTTTTTTTAAGCTCTTTTATTCTCAAAAGCTGTTGTTGAGCGAAAGTCTCCGTTTTGTCTTTTCTCTCCGACGTGGAATCTCCGCCGCACACCCGAGCCAGTCAATCATCGTTTTCGGGTAATATCTCGGCCAATTCATCACCGGAGGAGATCTGCCGCGATTTATACTCGGGGACAATTTAAAGGAAGTTTGCTAACGGTCTCATCTTGGTTGAGATGAAAAATGTCAATATTCATTCATGTCAAGGGAAAAAAAATATGACACCTGAGATTCCCTGCAGAGGAATGTGACACACACACACATGTCCTTTACACACCACACACAAAAAAAAAAGCCTTTTCAAGCCATAATAGCAGCTCATTGAGGGAAGGTGGCAGCGCTGATTATCTGGAGGTATTCCTGTCTGACCTGGATTCGAGGGTTATTAGGGTGAAGTGCTCCGACTGGCCGGCCTCCGTCTTCTCCTTCGCCCTCCTCCTCTCGCGAGCCATTAATGCAGAGGCATAGCTGCGCCCGCATCTAAATGTTTCATTATGGCAAGAGTGCAGATACCAATTTCTTTGCCCATCTCTCCTCACTTCTCCTGACGCACACTCGTCTCCGGCATCCCCCCTCTCCTCCATCCTCCATCCTCCAACCCTCCCGCACCGAGGGAGGAGAGCAAAGCATGACAAATTGAAATAAATGAGAGAGGAGGGGGAGGAAAGAAAAAAAAAAAAAAGGTGGTGCGGGGACAATGCCGGCGCCCCGGCTCCTCCTTTGGTTGGAAAAAGAAGACGACGGTGAGCGAAGGATGCAGCCAAACATAGGGGAAGGGAGGGAGGCGTTTGAGTAATGGTGAGAAAGACAGTTTATTTATCCAACTATTATTATCATTTCACCACCAGCTGTCCTCTCTGGGCCCTCTGTTTCATCCTCGGCTCCCTCTCGCCGCTCTGAGTAATGAGTGGCAGTAATTGGTGGATCTCATTGACCTTTTGCGGCTCTTCATTTCCACGTATGTATATATATGTGTGTGTGTGTGTGACACAGGTTCCCGCTCAGGTTATGTACATTACAACATTCCTTCTCATTCGATCCAGCTCGGAAAGCGCTCTTAACAATGTTTTGCTATGTAATGTGACAAATTGGGCCGACCCTGTCAGAGAAGAGGATATAGGCAATAATGGTGTCTAGTCAAACAGGGCTACTTGTGTCAAAACAATTCCGCTCTGGTCAGCTTTACCGCCTGCTCATTAAGAACTTTGGCTGAAATGAGATTTTTTTCTTTTTTTTTTTTTAAAAGAAAATACTATCTCCCTGTGTGAAGGTTTATTCCCCCCATTTCTTTTTTCCACCGTGATTTTTATTGAAAATAATTGCCCTGCTTGTTCCTAAATTCACATGACCACTACATCAATGCAATGACATAAAATATAAACCAGCGTGTGAGATTTAGCCCAGCGCTAACACATTTGATTGTGACGTCAATCTAAAAAAAAACCCCAAGACGAGCAGACTGCGATTACATTTCTCAAGAAAAGAAGCGGCTTTTCTCATCGTTTGATAGAAGCTTTTTTTTTTTTTTTGCGCCACAGATGTCTGTTGTGTTTGGAGGAGAAGCTTTCATTTTTCTTTGTGAAGTGAGAGAAATCTGCAGGCGAGTGTTTCAGCCTTGGGAAACATGGAGCTGACTTCAAACTGACTGTGCAAAAAGAGAAGTTAAGACTTTGATATCCCAATCATACGAGCAGTAGGGAGACCATCTGCATCATCCCTTCGTATTTGTCTTCATCGTTATTGTCTCAGCAACACCGTGTCTGTCGAGGAGGTTAATACTTGCCTCGAGAGCGACTTCTGCCAAATTAATAATGTATGTTTTTTACATTTGTGAACTTCACAACATTGATAAGAACCAGCGCAAAGCCCACGGTCACAATATGACATAATCACACAACATCATGCCTTTCATCGTGTCGCCTAGCAACAGAGTGACTTAGGGACTGCCCACAAGCGACCAGAGGCCTGCCGAGGATGCTGCTGTGAAAGCGTAACAGAAAACAAGCTCAAATACGAGGACCTGTCATCCAAAGAACTCCAAACTCAACACTTGCGCGTCCTTGGCTCCCCGCTGATGCAAGCGAGAAGTCAGATCAGATGTATGCTTTTCAAGAAAGGCAAAGAACAGACAGACAAAGAGATCCCTTCCTTCATTAATGAGACTAATGCCGAGCAGATGTCAGTGATTAAACAAGACCTGGCAAATAAAACGGTAGCAGCAGGTACCGGCAATACATGCTTCATCAACAGCAAAAAGGAAATAGTTGAATAGAACGCTTGATAGCCACAAAGTTCCTTTTATAACCAAACTCTAAGCGTGCTCCATCCCTGGCTCTTCAACAGCCGATCACACCTTGATGATTGAGCCCCATTGCCCTCCATCACCCTCCCAGTCTTCTGTGCAGGTTTCCAGAGGCAGGCTACACCACAGTCACCTCTGCTTCTCGTTGCCTCCACCGGTGCCTGTGGGCCTTCCCTGATGGAGGCAAGGTCTGGTGGTTTGTCATGCGAGATGGCCTTTGCAGTCTTAAAATCTCTATTTCTGTCTAAGCGTTGGTCTGATGGACTTGACGTTGGGAGTGTGCAGAGAAAAGCTTGAGGTTCCTGTTGGGTCCAAGCCAGCCAACTGGAAAATTGATCTCCCCGTGGTGTGATGACTTCACCATCATCACTCTCTGTGTGTCCAAATGAGCATTATTTTATCCTTATTTGTTTTTATTGTAGTTACCCCTGACCAGGGGTAATCAGTCCCATCCATATGTCCATCTGTCGGTGCGTCTGTAAACAGTCCCCAGCTCGAGTACTGAGATCTAACAAGTTGATGTTTTGCAGGTGAGCTGGCCTCTCCTCGAAATGATTAGATTTCGGGTTCAATCAGTGCAAAACTATTTTCGCCAGAGGTTAAAGGTCAAAAATGCTGTATTATTGCCAGCAGGGGCAACTATAGCCCTCTACTGAGAGCCCTCTAGTTACTGATACCGTTTTTATGTATTTATGTGTATATTTTTCTATTATTGTACCTTGATAAAATTCAAAGTAAGATGGTTCAGTTCAAACCGAACCTTTTTGTGTGTTCATATTTGCTAAAGGGCTGCAAGGTGGCTCGTTAGGTTGCATGTTCTCCCCGTGCAGCGTGGGTTCTCTCCGGGTTCTGCGGCTTCCTCCCACACAGTCCAAAAACATGTTGAGGTTAATTGGTGATTCTAAATTGTCCGTAGGTGTGAATGTGAGTGTGCTTGGTTGTCTGTCTCTAAGTGTAGCCCTGTGATAGACTGGTGACCTGTCCAGGGTGTCCGCTGGGATAGACTCCAGCCCCCCATGACCCTAATGAGGATTAAGCGGTGTATAGATAATGGATGGATGGATCTTTGCTAAACATAGGTCATTAAAACAATTAATAACTGATATCTGAAGTGGCACCTTTTTCAGTTATATTGCTCATACTTAAGTTAATCTCTGATTTCTTCTAACTACGACAGCATTGCAGAACCTTACCTTTGACGATGATGTTGCCGAGCAACAAGGACAACTTAGGCTCCACCCACAGGCAGCTGAAGGTGGTGTTGAGAATCTCCAAAGGAAACCAAAAACCTCCACCGCTCCTCCAATTTCCTGTTGTCGAGGAAGGTGAAGAACAGACACACAGAAATGTATTTGTTTGTTAATGAGGTCAACGATGCAGAGGTCCGAGTGTAAAAGACACTGATCATATGACTTTGTATTTCTTGGTGGTTTCACAGATGATGCTGTCCTATTCAATTGTGTGGTAAAGAACTCAGGAGACACGTTCCACTGTGACAGTAACACCCAACTTGAATCAGCAGAAATGCTACAGCTTAAACTGGCTTCAGTAGATGTTACTGGGGCAGACTAGTCAGGATCATACCAGGGAACTTTGAAGAAATTCAAGAACTTATTATATATTTTTATCACTTCAAGCTACAACCCTGCTTTCTGTTTCTGTCAGCTGTCGATAATGGACAAAATTATTGTTGGTATCAGGTTTTTCAAGGATGGGCTCAATATTTTTCTGCCCTAAAATAAGAGAGAAACACAAAAAAGAGAAGATTTGATTGCAGAAAGGAAATGGAAATATCATGGCAACAGAAAGGATAACATTGACCAAAGCAGGCACTTTGTCAGCAGTGTCTCATAATCATCGCTACTACTACCATTTAAACCAGCCCACAAAGCTCAGTGACCAGTGCAAAGCCAGATCTGAATGTCACTGTCGATGCCTTTGCCAGTGTTACACCACCCGAGAGAAATCACTGATGCAATAACTTCCCACCCTGTAAGAGTCATGATACCAATTAACACTGTTAACCAAGTTAAAAAACATGATCTGGTTGCTTGTCAAGCTGCGTGTCACACCATCACACAGATATTTTTTCTCAAGTCATCATCCCAGAGCTGTATGACAAATGCGAGCGAGTTCCAAAAGCAAGAAAATAAGCAGCACATTTTTTTTGTGGCACTCATAAAGGCACCATGCCTTTTTGGCATTCTCCGGTCCCCTTTCTAGCTTTTGCAGCTCTCCTTTCCAACATTTCTTCAAGTATAAAATAAATATTCCATTAAATCCACAAAACAGCTCAGAACATCTCCAGCATACTGTCGTTGGTTTTTTATTAATCTCATTTGGCTAATATTTGACCTCACATAAAGAAATAACCCCAAGCAACGTCTTGTAACCCACAGTGACATTTCATTTTGGCAGTGCCCTCTAGTAGCCACAGCAATTATTACAGAAGCCAAGGAGGAAGTGCGGTGACATAAATTAGTGGAACAAACCATGCACATGGAGGAGCTTGGGTTGGATGGACGGGTCGACAAAGGATTGGATTCTGTTTCCTATTTCAAGGTAACATAACTTTAAACAAAACTTATCATCATATTTATTATTATAACCATCATATTAACCAAAGCCCTGATTTTACCCTTAATATCGTAGCATAGTTGTTTTGTGTTCAGGAGATGCTCATATGGGTTTTATTTGGAAGGTAATGGCCACATAGTCAGGTTTGAGGATTTCCATCCATCCATCATCTATACACCGCTTAATCTTCACTAGGGTCGCGGGGGGGCTGGAGTCTATCCCAGCTGACTCAGGGTGAAGGCCGGGGACACCCTGGACAGGTCGCCAGTCTATCACAGGGCTACACTTAGAGACAGACAACCAAGCACACTCACATTCACACCTACGGACAATTTAGAATCACCAATTAACCTCAACATGTTTTTGGACTGTGTGGGAGGAAGCCGGAGAACCTGGAGAGAACCCACGCTGCACGGGGAGAACATGGAGACTCCACGCAGAAAGATCCCAGGTGCCCCCAACAGGACGCGAACCGGCGACCTTCTTGCTGCGAGGCAACAGTGCTAACCAACTGTACCACCCTGCAGCCCGGTTTGAGGATTTGTAATATTTCTATGTTGAAACCACAATCAGGAATGTACTACAGTGACATTTAATTTGTGATTTTGTGTTTTGGAGTTGTGCAAAAGAAAAGAAAAGAAAAGTTTAACACAGCTAAACACACTGTAAATAGAAAGGTGGAAGCCCTCCGGCGTCACATCAACAAACAACCCATAATGCAACACTTTTTAAAAGGCTCATTATGTTGCATGTAGTCGACTCACAGAGGGTGTCTACTACTTATAAATAGGCCTCGTCTGCAAAAAAAAAAAAAAGTCTCTTTCTCTTCCTCTGAAAACCCAATTTGCAGACGATAAAGCAATACATTTAAGACGCACCGATAATGACGGGTGTGATGCGTTATCGGTGTGTTTACTTTCTCTGCCAGATGAGAATCACAGCCTAAAGTAACGGGCTAATGTATTCAGCGTTTGAAAGGTGAGACACGAAGAGAAGGGGGAAAAGGGTATTTTTGGATCCACAAGAATGTGATAGAAGTCCTGTCTCTATGAAATAGCTTCAAACCAACTCGTTTATTGCACCATTCCTCCCCCCTTTTTCTGCTTACAGTATGTCTGAGCGCCCACTGGTGACAGCTGGAGCACTGGGAGAACTGGTGTGAATGTGGAATGTGTGTAATGTCTGTCTTTTTTTTTTTTCTGCAGCTACTGTACTCCCCAAGTCACTGCTGCAAGAAAGAAGAAGCAGCATTTGGGAACCAAAATAAATTTAAAATACAGATTAAATACTGTCTTACCATGTGCCCCATTAATTTATCTTTGGATCCTGAGGCTACTGTATTTTAAGATGCTGGCTAAATGTTGCTTTGATATCCACGGGCAGCTGTAAGCTAGCTGAGATTGGGCCAATAATAAATATAGCTGAACCACTTTGACGTTTTCTGCTCCTTATGCATGCACCAGCAAGAAACGCCTTTGAACACATGCCCATTGTGAAACGTACTATTTATGAATTAAAGCGTAATCAGTACAATGTCACTTTGCATCTTGATCCTACAGCTGATGTTTGCCGCGGGGCCCCCAGAGTGCTGTTCACACTCTTGATTGCCTGTGTGCGCGTACTTGTATTAATCACATTGTAGGGAGAAAATTGTTTTCACACAGTGGCATTATGGGGGCTCACCTCCCATTTGGGGACAAAAAAGTACGCCCACAAGGTATAACACTACAAGGTTGAAGGGTTTTATTTTCTTGCTCTGGCCATTGGTTCTGTTGGTTATGAGAACAACTTACTCACTTGAGTAACTGCTGAGACACCAGAACATGGAGACAGGGTCAACTGGACAACAGACACAAGTGGTAAGGCAATCGTGGGGCGGAAAAGTTTCGTCAAACATGTTCAGCAAACAGACAAAGAACTGTAGAATTATTAACCAAAATGAATGGAAATATTTTTTAGGTGCTGCATCGGACGTCTGTGAAGATTCTCAGTCATCCAGGTCATGGTTATTCTCGTAGATTAACGGCGCAGGATATCGATACATGTCCATTCACATGCCAGTGCCAATTGGAAACATCCAGTATTAACTCGTAGATTAATCGTAGCAACTGGACTTGCTTGAGTTCCTTGAAGACGTTCCACCTCTCATCCAAGAGGCTTCATCAGATCTGACTGACTAGTTGAGAACTCCAGATACTTATATCCTTAAGGAGCCATCAACACTTGAGTTTCAGTTTCAGCTGGGGGTTTGTTGCTCCTCCCCCTCGTTGTGTGAGTCGCTAGTGCTCCCCCTGCCACAATGGGGTTCGTTAGGGTCTTTTGTGGCTAGGTGTGAATCTGGTTTTAATGTTAATGGCTCCTTAAGGATATCTGGAACTCCCAACTAGTCCGTCAGAACTGATGAAGCCTCTTGGATGAGAGGTGGAACGTCTTCAAGGAACTCAAGCAAGTCCAGTTGCTACGATTAATCTACGAGTTAATACTGGATGTTTCCAATTGACACTGGCATGTGAATGGACATGTATCGATATCCTGCACCGTAAGTAAGATTAAAAAAAGGTCTGAGACCACTAGTTAAGATACCTCTAATTACATCCAATGCAAATGATAACATTGATTTAACAATTTAAGCTTAATCTCTGTAAGATGTCCGTGCATTTCAGGAAATCTTAGCATTGGTCTGTCCTCATTTTGCAGGACATGAGACTCTATCAGTTTGGGCCAAACCTGATTAGCGATGCTATCCCAGTTCGATCTGACCAAGTCCATGACAGTCAGCCTTCCCAGTTCTTCTACAGTCTTTAGGTAATGTTTCAAAGCTTTGAGGTGTGGTTGGGCCCAGTGGTTTGGTGCGGTATAACGAGTGGACTGCTACCTCGTCTTGGTAAAAACTGAGTCGATACGGTGCAGGTATCCCACTCCAGAGTAGCAAAACCCACCCAAATTTGAATATTCCCATAGCCATGCTTCACTTTTTGTACACTGCAGAGTCATCCTCTCTCTGTCCTATTGGTCTCCTTATATACACCCCTTTACTGCCATAAACCTAAAAAATTGGATTCATCAGTAAATAGGACATTTTCCATCATCCACTGTAAACTGCTGCTGTGTCTTAGCTCATCCCAAATGTTTGGCCTTGTTTCCCCTCCCGAGATGTAGTTTAGAGACGCTCCCCTGATTGTGCTTTGGATGCAGCTGATCCAGTTTCCTCAAAGTGTTTTAGAGCTTCATGCACTGCCCCCTGAGAAACCTTCAGTCTCGCCACAAGAAACCTATCTTTACTGAAAATAACAATCTCCCACTTTAACTATGCTCTGACGCCATATTTCCCACCATCACAATGCCCTTCAGCGTGCTGCTGCAGTCTTGAAGTACAGCCATATTTCTAACACGTGAAGGCAAGTTGATTTACTTGAATGAGCCTCTGACGAGTTGACGAAAACCACCTCAAGCGCAACTCAGGTCAGTGACCCTTTGCACAAAGGAGTTAGCATAGTAAATGCCACAAATGTCCTTAAATTTGTTTGCTAACCTTGAAATAATGCAGAATCATAGACATTTCTTATTCATTTTACATGTTGTAACCTCTAGTGTTTTTTTTTTTTTTTCATGTTTCTAAATGCTCAAACCTTTTGGATTGTTTCCAGGCGTACTTTCAGCTATTTCAGACGTTTGGACACTTCTGCATATCACTTAATGTTCAAACAAATCTGCCTCAAGGTTACCGTACTTGTTATCTGGAAACCTGGACCAATAAGACAATTTACAGCATAGTTGCAGAGGTAACTACCTCTGCTGACTGAGGAATACCTCCACCTCAATAAGGGTAAAGGTGAAGGGGCATGTCGTGGTTATGGTTAAGGTTGGTTGATTAAATTATTTATAGCATGAATATGACATCAGTAGAACGTCCCCTCTCACTGACAAAAACAGATGTGTGCTCGTACAAGTCAGCGTACACACGGTTTATCCAGTGATCTTTTCATTTCCTTGTTCCAAATCTGTCCGAGAGCAAATTTGCTTAAACTTGCATCAATAAAAGGGTGACGGTGTAAAGGAAAAATCCGTAATATGCATTAATTTTTCTATAGCGGTGCAGCATGAAGCCCGAGCAGTCGCTGGGGGAGGGGAGAACATTATTTATTAACTTTCCCCACCAACTACTTCTGTCCTCTTCCTACTTTCCCTTTAAGCCTCCATCTTCACCCACTGCCCTCCCTCTCACCCTCATTACCTCCATCTCCCTCCCATCGCTCTCTCCCTGTTGCCCTCATTACTTTACCCCCAGACTTTACATCTCCTTCTCTCTCTTTACAACTTTGCCTCGCGGACTCACCGCCATCTATCTTTTCCTCACCTGTAGCTGTTCTTAGCCTCCCATTTCCATCATGAAATAACACCTCTCCCATCACCCTCCCCCACCTCTCACCCATTCATCTCCGCCGTAGCTTTTTTTTTTGTTCTTCAAACCTCTGCCTGCTTCCCTCCCCACACGTGATCCACTTTTACGCCGATTTCTTTGCCGCCAATATTCCTCGTCCACCAAGGAATGTTTCATTGGTTTCTTCTTAATATTCATCTCCCCCCTTTTCTCTTTGTCCTACAAAAAGAAGAGTGTAGGGGCGGATGACCCAGATTATACAAAGGAAAAGCACAGAGGCATTGAGACCTACAAGCCGCACATATAAAAATAAGAATTCACCTGTTCTCGAGTTTAATTCATACTTTAAAACATTTTCCATCAATGTGTAGCAAAGGATCAGGGCCATTACACCCATGCACCAGATTCAGATAACTATTTTTTTTTACAAAGGTAAAAGCAGAGAAAACATAAGTGTGAACTGAGAAACCTTGAAAATGAAATTTTAAAAAATGATTGGAAAGGCTGAAAACATGCTCTTTCATGCAATGTTTCTACAAAAACACTTGTGGTTCAAACACTTTTTAAAAAAAAAAAAAAAAGAAAACTGGATTTCTTTGGTTTATGAATGTCAGAGTCTTTACTTTTTGCAGAGGACTTGGTTCTGTTGGACAGGTATTATGGGATGTTGCTCATGACAGACGGATTGGGACAGCCTCAGCAAGTAATGTGGGCGATGCATGGGACGCTCATGGTGAAGAGGGAGCTGAGCTGGAAGGTGAAGTTCTGAAATTACCAGACGGTTTACGTTTCAGTCTCCACCCACGATCATGAGATCACAGATACAAGTGACTGAAATGAGTTTCCCCCGTAAGGTTAATGGACTCAGCCCTGGACATGGGGTGAGGAGTTCAAAAGGTGGTTCTGAGTTGAGGCGGTTCAGGTGTCTGATGTGGATGCCACTTGGATACCATCCTTTGGAGGTTACCCGGGAACACCCAACTGGGAGGAGACCCAGAACTCGCTGGAGGTATCTCATCTGATGTGGGAACACCATTGGATACCCAAGGAAATGAAAATTGTTGCTAGGGAGAGGGACTTCTCGAGTACCCTGTTCAACCTGCCGTCACTGTAACCCGACCCGAGGTAAGAACAAGGAAATGGATGGATGGGTAGGTGTCTTTGGCCTGAGTCGATAAAGGATCTGAGGGTGAGACTGGCTCATATGCTTGTGTTTCATGAGCCATTGGTGCAAAATTAGATTAGACTGAGAGCCATTTGTGTAACTCACAAACCTCTGAACACATGTTAACATCATATAAGGATACTCAATGGGAGAAGAGGCAACACACTTGATTTTCCATTTATGTTTTGCTTCAAGTGCATTGTTTAATTTTGACTATGAATAGGAAGGGTGGAAAACAGTGAACCACTTTAAATGATTACTTCAACACCAAAACAGTTTCATCTTGTGTCGAATCTTTGTTTGAATTAGTTTCCACCTATTTGAATTTCAGCAGCAGTCGGAATTATTATTTTTCTTTCGCAGCAAAAACTTTGTTAAATACTTATGCAAATACCTCCGTTTCAAGGACATCCTAACCTTACAGAACATTTTTCTTGTAACTCGTCAACATAACTCACAGCATAGAAGCACTGGGAGTACTGAGGTGCAGTGAGGAGGCGGGTGAGATAGATCAATACATTGACAGGCAGCTATCCTGATGTTGTCCGTCAATTCAGAGGACCTTTATAGAAAAGTATTCATCCTTGCCCAAAGTTATAAAAACAACCTCAGAGGTTGTTTCTGAAACATACTCTGTGCAACTGTTATGAAAAAGCCAGAAAATTAATAGAATATGCCTAGCTTGATTCCACTCAACTGTGTCGAAACGAATTTCTTATTCTTCATTTTATTTTTCGTCCTTGACAGAAGCTGGCGCAGTTAGTCTACAAAACACGAGTACAGTAAAAAATAGGGGGTATTTATGCTGTAAAAATGTGACAAAAAAAACGTGACTGCCTTCAGGAAGATGTTTGTTAAGCTGTTGATTTTTGATGTTCAGCAGTTGTAATGTTTACAACTTACTGTGTTAGAATTCTAAGATTACTCAATTAATATTTAACACAAATGGTATTCAAGGTATCTGGTCACAAATCACAGAATTCACATGGCAGTCGAGCCAATAGTTGTCAAGACATTTCACTTAGAACAATCAAGGTCATGGCAACACTAGAGGAAGAGTCACCACAGGAAGGAGGATTCATCCTCTCAGCACAATGAATGTCTGTATGAAAGACTTACAGCATTCATTCTCATATTCCAATTGCAATATTCTCCTTTTGTACTTGTTGCACTATTTCTTATACTTATATTTTTATGTACATTGATGTGTAAAGCTGCTGACAACGATGTAAATTTCTCCACTGTGCGATAAATAAAGGCATATCTCATCTTATCTTACAACAAGGTGACTACACCACTGTGCAATATCACTTAAACGTCAAATGATTCAAAATTGAATCACTTCCCAGTAATTGCATTACTCCGAAGTTGACAAGCAGAGTGTTTACAATCAAAAACAACCATTCTAGAAAGACTATGTTGAAAATACAGAAAAGTAGAAGCTGGATCACAGCTGTGATCACCGACACACGAGTCAGAAACAATCGCTGGAACAAAACTGCCTGTGGTTCCTGTTAACCTATTTACTCATATTAGATTGGTCACCAGCTAAAGATCAGAGTAAATACGGTTACAGGAGTAATCAGTAGGTGTCGAACAAGCTTCAGTGTCACTACTCAAGAGCCAGTACACTACTTGCACGCCGTAGCTCTGAAAAATACATGAGCAAATGTGTCATAACTTGACACAGAGGTTATCAAAGGAAATCGGAGTTTCTGTGGCAGCTCAGACAGTGTGAAGGATGTTGCATAACACCACGTCTGTAGATGGCACCTGATCAAAAAAAACAAAACAACAAAGAACATGCTTATGCTTCAGCACAAAACTGCAAGATTAAAGCATAAAAAGAAGCCTGATGCATGCTGGGAGCACATCCTTTAATTAGATGAGACCAAGATAAATCTGTTCTATCCAGGTGGGATCAACATGTTTGGTGTGAACCTCGTCAGCATCAGTGAATGCATAGTCCTGACAGTGAGGCACAGAGGTGGGAGTGCATCAGTGCAGAAGGTGTTGGCGAGATGGCGTTTATGACATATTGCACCATGAATGAGTGTGGATATATCAACATAACGGCTGACAAAGTGATTCCCAGTGTGCCTGGGAAAAGAAGAATATCCCACCATCGTAACAACACAAAGCACACTGCCAAAATCCCACAAGAGCTACGACAGTAGAAAAGAAAAAAGGTGGAAATAAGGACCTGGCTTAGTATGTCACTCGATCTGAATCCAACAGAACACCTTTAGAGAAGAAGAAGGCATCGTGATACAACTCATCCAGCAAAGGGCAACACACACACACACACACACACACACACACACACCACAAAAAAAACAGTTTGAAGAAAGGTAGAGTATCCCTCAAGAAATTTGGTATCCTCAATGGAGGGGACTGAGTCTGAGGCCTTGTCCACACATAGCAGGTATCTCACAAAACAAAGATATTGTTCTGCGATTCAGCCTGTCATCCTCACGAAAGCACTAATTTACGACATTAAAAACGATTCTTTCAAAAGCCTCCGACCAAAGTGAAGATTTGTGAATCCTCCGTTTATGTGTCTGTATGTGGACGTCAATAACTAGGTTTCAATAATTAGGTTTCAAAACGTCACGACCTGCAAGGAAATATGTTCTTACGTCACATATGCGACCTGTGTTTACATTTGGAAACAGCGTGGACGCCCTCAGAACTGTGTTGGCGTTGTCTCTGGTCCAGGCCCAGATACCGCTCCATGTACGAAGAACACAAGCGAAGGACGACGTTGAGGACGGTTATTTTACGACGTCGAGAGACGGAAGCTTACTCTGATTGGATAGGATTGGGGAACTACTGCCACCCAAAGGTTTGACTGCTTATGAATGTGCTTAACAACACACATATGCGGTTAGGTGTGGATGAATTTTTTCTCTAAAAACAAGGTGATGTGTAGGGGGGAGGATATTCAGTTTTATCAAAACCCTGCTATGTGTGGACGCGGCCTGAAAGTGGAGTTTAGCTGCATTAATTTCCTACCTGTATTTTTAATATCGTAAATCTAAACTGTTAGTTTTTAATTTTACAAAGGAGCAAATACCCTAATGTCATTTCACATTTACTCAAATGGGGCTCACTTCAGTTGTACACTGTACATGTAGACTGTAAATGTGAAAATATTCAATAAAAGCACAACTAAAGAAAAAAAACAACAACAGAAACATCCGATCTTTTTGGACCTAGAAGTGGTTAAAGGATGTTATATACAACTAAGACATGAAACAAACACGAACGCCATATTTCTGGCACGTTTTTTTTCTATTGTTTTGTACCCTTCTGAGGTTTGACTGGCATTTTTTATTTCACATCTCACTGTCGTCTTCCGCAATGTTTCATGGCACCTGCCAGCCACAATTAGCAAAGACTAATATTAGTGTTACATCAGTGGATGAAAGCGTCACATGCATTTGCATCAATTTCCATCCTGTGCAAATTCAGTTAAAATTAGAGAAGAACCACGTCACCAGTTCGCCATTTTTAGTGTTAATTTGCAGAATCAAAGGTTGATTCAATTAACGCAGGATAACTTTGTGTCTCTGACAGTGTGGTCTGATAGTAAAGGATGCTATTCTACATTTGAACCGACTTTTCAGCACACCACAGTTCTGACATTAGGACCAATATGGTGGAATGGATGCTCACGTGGTTTAGAAAACGATAGT
>NW_007577784.1:186942-189437 GCF_000690725.1 Stegastes partitus
CATGAAAAACAACTGCCAGAGGATGTGAACAATCTGATGATCAACTTTCAAAAAGATGGAAAAAGACACAGGAAGATTGGTGACAAACTACAAACTCTCAGGACACACATTGGCAGCATTAATCTGGACAGAAAGAATGAGCCATAGAAGCACTCATCAGAGCTGCAGAGGCCATCCTCCTAAAATGATGCCACGGACAGTTCACAATATACCTCTGAAAAACAGACAGGCGAGCGCTACAGAGCTGGCACAGAGGTTGTCAATATAAATCAGAGCGTCTGTGCCAGCTCAGACAGTGTGAAGGACAGTGCATAATGCCAACCTCTATGTCCAGAGAAAAAAAGCTTTGCTTGTTCTTAAGCACAAAAGTCAGAGCCACAGTGGCTGTCCTCCTAATGTGACACCACAGACAATCTAACTGATGGGCAAATGCTTCACACTTGGCCCAGAGGTTATCAAAGGAACTCAGAGTTACTGTGAGAGTTTGGACAGTGTGAACGATGTTGCATAATGTCNAACAGGTTTCAAAAACATCAGCGTTTACTGTCTCAAGTTGTTGTTAACTCTCCAATTTACACTTCAGATTAAGCAGCGGTAAAAACACCAGAAAAGTAGAAGAAGCAAGAAGAGCTCGTTTTTAAAAATCTCCTTCTGGCCTGCTGATGGACAGAGGGATTATATTTCAAAACTCCTCTGATCCCCAGAGGTTGTTCATTTCGGCCCCACAGTTGTCGAGCTGTTCCTGACTAAATTTGGGGGATGTCTTTTTGTGGGTAGAAATATTGAAAAGGTCTGCGGCTTAAGAGGCTGAGACTTAACACCTCTAGCAGATATTAGTCCTCTCAAAACCTTATCGAGCAAACGGCGTTCCAAACCTGCTACACCCTAAATAGCTCCGGATAAAAGCATCAACAAAAACACCTAAAAAGCAGAAAAAGTACAGCCTAATGTAATTTAGCTTCCATTCAGCCGGTTTGTATTGGTTCAATTATATACACCCCGAGGGAAATATGTACTTGTTGTGCCGACCTGGAGCGTACACATTTATGAATAGTTATCAAGAACACTTTGTTAAGACAATAATTTTAAAATGTATTGTACAACAATTACTTCCAACTCTGTTTTTTAAAGCACGGCTCGCAGCCATGCAGAGCGCTCCTCACCCTGTTTGACAAGTTTGTTGCTATGCCAACAACTGATGATAAAGTGGCTGAAAAACATTTCTGAATCCTCTTTTTGTATGAAGGTATTGTATGTTCCATTATGCTGAGGGAAAAAAAAAGAACCCTGACAGCACATTTGAAGGCCATATTACTTAAGGGTGGCTCTCAGTGCAAATCAGCAATGATTTTGTACTCTAGCACAAAAACACCATCTCGGATAATGCTTTACTCTACTTTTAATTGACTTGCTGTGACATTTGTGTTGACTCAACCCTCGTATTATTCTTACAATGGCGAAACTCTACAAACATGCATGAGTGAAAGAAGCAGGAAAAAAAAAAAGAAATAAATTAAGCATTTAAAGCACCATGCAAGGCGAGTTCCTACAAAAGCCAAGTTTAAAGGTGAACGCTTTAGTCAGTGTCCAAGTCAGCGTGAAAGGCTGTGACTAATTCCTGGAAGCAGAACATACGAATGCAACGGTACACGCATATATTCAGTAGTCAGGGTTAGTCACACATCTCTCAGAGACACTACAGTCGTCAAAAAAAAGGACTTTTAACTTTCAACAGTTTTGTTCACATTCCTGGATTTATTTTCTAAATGATGATTTCTTGTAATGACATCCTACATTTGCCTTTGATGATGTTGCCAGGCAACACAGGCTCTGCCCAATAAGACAGAAAAAAGACCCCCCAGAAAAGCAAGCGCTCATACAAGCGACGTCCTTCCTCGGGTCCTCAGCAAAACATGAGCCGGATTTAAGGTGGATCGGCTGTACTGAAACTCCTCGAACTACGTGCTATTTTTTTTCATTTGATTTGCCACATCTGTCAGATCCCATCTTCTTGTAGACATATTCGCCAGGGATCACATGAAGCAAAACCCTTCTAGGTGTCCTGAGTAACTTACAGAATGCAACAGAAGTGGACACTGTGCAATATCACTAAAATCTCTTTAGCTTGGTTGCACTGACATCAACCAAATGGCGACTGATGTGTTGTCGATTACAAGATGCTCCAACTTCGCGTGTGATAAAACACTACTGTATGGCTCTACAAAGAGTTTAAAACACCCACTAAGGATTATTTGCGCTGTGATGTGATCCCATTCACTGCTGTCTTAAATGCAGCACACCAGGCTTGACTGTTATTCATCATGTGGGTTATTTAGCACTAGTTTTTTATTTCCTTTGTGGCCAGATTTCACAAATTCTTCCAATACTGCGATCATTAGGTGAGCTTCAGATGTCAGAATTGTTCAGTATAGATAGTTTATGTTAATTCTAAGCTGGATTAATCTGTATAAAATTGTGCGAGTGCCAGTTCACGT
>NW_007577784.1:192223-195481 GCF_000690725.1 Stegastes partitus
CCACCATCAGCCTGGACAGCTGACACAAGGCAGGTTGATTTATGCTACTGACAGCTTCAGCCAAACCAAACCAAAGCAGACTATGTTTTTTGAGGCTTTAGCTGTCTAGTTTTGGAGAACATGTGCCCTTTGCAGACTCAAACTTCTGCTCAAGGCTGTCAGGAGTGGACCCAGCGTGGTCTTCAGCCATCGTAGCCTCAAGTATTAATGTGCTGTTGATTCTGAGATGCTCTTCTGCTCACCCCATCTGCAAAGACTGAGTCAGCACAGCCTTTCTGTCAGCTAATAACCAGCCTGACGATTCTCCTCTGACCTGTCTGATCATCAAGGTGTTTCCATCCATACAAAACTATAAAAATGGTCAGCACTTACAGTATGTAGTGCCTGTTGCATTTCTCATTCGCTCATACGTCCACACTTCTATGGTGGCACAGTTGCAGTACAAGGTTAAGTTTTAAGCACCTGGAGGAGCCAGGGGTCGAACTGTTGAACTTGACAAGCCCCTCTAACAATTCATTCTAAAAATCCCTAGAAACACATCATTCACCTGTATGTGAACCCTTCAGTGTACGAAGCACATACTTTTTTTTCCAGTTTCATACAGTATTGAAGCAAAGGAGGTGATTCCATGCATCAAGGGGGGGATGTAAGACAGACAAGATTCTAACCAGCGAAGATTACTGCTAGAAAGTTAGAGAAGTGGAAGACAGTATTGGTGGATATCAGGAAAACCTGTTACCGAGCACTGTTGGACAAGTACATTTTTACAGAGCTGAAGGTTTAAGGATCAGCTTGTCTTTAGTTATGGAAAAACAGGGAACAAACTTCTTTTTTTTTAGTTAATAAAGGGAAAAAGGAAACTCAGTGAAAGATTATGTCCAACAAAACAGCTGATTTAATTGAGACTGTTTACTGTTTCTTCCAGTCTTTGTACGACTCCTCTCAGAATGTGAGATTCCCTCTAGTGACATACATTTGTCTAGCAACAGGGACAACTAATGCTCTGCCCACATGTTGCTATTGGCCCGACTAAGAACCCCCCAAAACAGCAACCGCTCATGCAAACAACTTCAAACTTGAGGTTGCGCTTCCTCTTGTTTTCAGCAAAACACCTGCCAAACGGTTGTCAAGAAGAGCAAAGAACAGAAAGACGTTTACACAAAGATTCGCTCATTTACTAGTGTTATGGAAATGACATACAACATGTTAATTAGTCGGCTTAATTTGTTGGTTTGACTCATTGTTTTTATCCTGCCCTGAGTCCATTTAGACGTCCTGACTCCACTTCACGCACTAACACAAGACGGATACTGACCCTCTCATCTCAGTCACAAAAAAGAAAGCAAAACACTCCTCCTAAATATTAAAACTACTCCTTTGATAAACCGTCAGATTCCAGTCAACAGGTGAAAGTAAATAACTGGGATCCAGCAGGTCTTTTATTGAGAGCCTTGTAGGTTGTGACCTTTCAAACAGCGTGTGGGCCTTTGATATCAACTCCATGTCACGTTCCCTTTCTTTTTTTTTTCTTCTCCACTTTTTCCTTTCTGACACCTATGTGTTCATGAAGGGGAAAAAAAAAAAGAAAAAGAAATTCAAAATGCCACAAAAATCACCTTTTAAAAGCAGAAAGGAGCCACGAGATGAAAGGCTTTTGCCAGTTTTAGGTCTGACGCTGTGACGGTCGCCGTGACAGACGTTTTATACGAACTTCTAACAAGGAGCGCCAACAAAGACAGATGAAAGATTCGAACACGGCATCCCGAACTTTTGAGCGTGATTTTTTCTTTTGTTATCCTTCTTCTGTCTTTCCGAATGCTACTCACTTTTTAGTTTTTTTTTTTTTGATACTTTGTCTAATTTTCATTCTCCGGTGTGCTCTCCCCCCTCCCTCTCTTTGCATCAGGATACGACAGGTGAGTGGGGAATTGGAAATGGGATGTCTCAAAGAGGCCAGCTCTGACACTGGAGGTTGAATACTAATAACACAACCTTTCTCCAAATCTCTGCCATTCTCATATTATTTTTCGCTTTCCCTATCCCGATCGCTTCTGCTTTCACCGTCGCTCATGTAGCTACTNGTATAAGTCTCTTTGTGTTTCCATTGGATCCTGCCTGAGCTCATTACCTGTTGGATTTGTTTGTCTTTTTCTTGGCCAATTACCTGTTTACCAGAGGAGCACCTTCGCCCAAGTAAAGGCTGCTTCTTTAGCTTTAAATCCCGTCTCTGTGTTGCTGGTGTGAGAGCTTACGAGACACAAACCACGGCAGCAGACTTTATGTCAGATGACTCCTCTGGCGTTAACGTGTCATCACCAGACTCATTCACGGCTCAACTTTAGATTAAAACTACTCACCAATCCCGCAGCTAACAGCCAAACCAGCAGTCCCACTCAGTTTTGCATCTGAACTTCTCTACAACTTTTTTTCCTCTCTCTCTCTCTCTTTGTGTGGCTTGCTATCATGTATTCTATATCTTGTGTTATCTCGCCACATGCAGCGGCGTGCAGAGGCTGCTCCCTGCCACGAACAGACATTAACTGTGGGGTACTTCGGGGCGAACGCCAGAGAATTAGCCTTTGCGAATATGCATAAAATCACTTCAATAGACAGAACGGGAAAGAGGGAGGGAGACAAAGACATTATCTGTGTAGCTGGCATAGATTTCCTAGGATAAGACCCCGTCTGTAGAAGTCTGTTTGAAGGTTTAGTCTGTGGGTGTTTGGGGAAGCAATCATACCAATTACTCTTTGTGTGTGTCTTTGTGTGTGTGTTATAATGAACCCGTTTGTTTTAAATCTTTTGCTCGTTCATAAAATATAGATGCTACAGATTCCCATTAGAATTGCAATGGTTATTTATTATTTCTGTGGGATGAATAATTCAATTTTCATTTTTTTTTGCAAATGCAGCACTCAAAAAGATGAGAAGATAATAGTCGTCATTAACAGCCACTCGCTCTCTTTTTTTTTTTCGCCTCACTTTCTGACTCTTCCCCTTGTTGCTGATGTGACAAAATGTTTTACATTTCCACCCCTATCATAACCGATGGCCGAGGTCCAGCTTTGTATCGCCAAGGAAAAAAAACTTGACAAATAGGAGCAAAAGTGGGCCGTTTTCCTCCTGATTTTAATTACACACTGCACATTTTAAACATCGCAGCGTTACGCTTGCTTGGCACAGAGCACGAGTCGGTCTGCAGCTAAGTGCAAGAGAAAGTGTGGCTCATAAGACACACTGTACACTCAATGAGCACTA
>NW_007577784.1:199787-210619 GCF_000690725.1 Stegastes partitus
TGTATCTCAGCAGATTTGTGTATCTTTGTTTGCTCGTCTCCTCTCCCATTAATCATGTGATGAGCGCTGAGATTAAACTGGATATTAACCGGTCCAAACCGGCTCCACCTGCAGCAGCTGCAACAGTAACACGTCATGAAATCTGTTTGATCAGACAGACGTCGATCAAAAGTGATTTGCTGGTGAAAAAACGAGGTCTGCAAAGCGAGGGAGACTGCTGCATACGAATGCAGTGCAAAAGCAGAAGCCTGGTTTTCTTCTACATTTTTAAAATGTCCATATTTAAGCAACTCTGGCCTGTGGAAACTTGTTTTCTACCTTCATGCAGCGGGTGCATCCCCTCCTGCTTGTAAATATTAATCCCATCAATAAGGGCGACCCACTAAACAACTGGCTCTTATGGTAGCTCAATGCAGGACAAACACTGATGAAATATTTGACAAATCTAACAAGTAAAGTAACATATTAATGTAGCTATGGCAAATACACAATTTAAATGGAAGGATCTAAGCTAGATTTATGGCTGAATGTAGTTTACCAGCCTTGCACCCAAACAAGGATCATCCAATAAAGCTCAGCAACAACACATTGTCCCACACCAGCAACTTGGTAGGTGTCAGCGAGAGGTACGTTCATAAATCCTGAAGCCATGTAGCTATAAACATAAACAGTTGGAGCACAGTGGGTTTAAACTATATAAATGTCTATAAACTTCTTCTGTTTTTTTTGCCTGTGCTTAAATTACACATCATGTTATAAGACATATAAAAACAGTCTTACTACTGTGGCCAACCATAAGTCAATTTTATAACTGCTTTTATATTATGAGGGGGAAAAAAACGTATAAGAGACAACACCATCTGAATCTAGCTCTTCTTGCAGTAGTCGTACCTGTTGTCAGTGAACACAAACTACCAGAGTCCTTTTTCTTTTATTTTAGGTTTAAGGCGATGCAGCACCAAGTGACCGGTTTGTGAGACTCACACTGACACATTAACAACCGGTTGTGCTCAGTATTTACAAATCACAGTGAAATTGCCACGTTACCACGAAGGAAGAAACGCTTGTGTGTCCGTCTGCGTGCAGCAACAAGTTTGAAGGTCTCAAAAGAGCGATGTTTGGTATTCAAAGGCTGTGTTTTTATTTTCTTTCTAACATCAAGCTTTAGTGTTAACCCAAGGCAAAGAAAGAGTATAACATTCAACCAAGTTATATTATCATCATGCATGTTGTGAGGGCTGTGGACTATTTGGTGTTTTTTGGGTTTTTCTCTGTCTCCCTGTTCATATACGGCGTTTCACATCAGTCCGGCGCCAGATGATTGTGATACCTACCCTGTGGTACAGTCAGGCCGCTAGCTGCTACACTGAGCATTCCTAGCATTTATTGATGTTCTCTAGTCTCGAGCTTATCGTATATTTTCTCTGCCTGTCTCCAGTGTCCCTCCTCGGCTCCAGGACTCGGCACTCCTCCAGGCACACCAGCGTTTGCACCCACGGGAATTCACGATCACGAGCACCTTCACCGGGAGAATCTTCACGAGAGCAACCACCCACGAGCACCGGACCCCTGCGCACCACTCTGGTTTCCCTCTTCACGGCTCCCTCTCTGCACCGGGAAAACCTCCACGGACGAAGGCACCGGATCTTCTCGTACCACCCTCAGAACCCTCCTTCACGGACCACGGCACAGAAGACCCCCACTCCTCCCTCACCACGACTGGCATCCCTGCACCAGATGCCGTCACTTGGTTTTTCCCCCTTTTTATAAATAAACCTTTAACTTAAACCTTTTTCCTTCTGTCTCCCTTTTCGTTGTGGATCCGCCCTCACAGTCACCAAGTCCAACTTGTCACACATGAACCTTTAAACGAACATGTCAGCCTATTTTGGTCAAAGCAGGAAACATCAGAAAGCCAATCAGAGCCAGTTCATGTTTCCTGAGGATGCATAAAATTCTCCAGAAGTCCTGCGCTGTGTCCACCCGCTGTGCTCGGCACATCTCGGGAATATTCGGTGAACTTTCTGTTTCTGTGTTCGACGTGAGGTGCAATGCAACCGTGTGCAGGGCCCTACTGTAGACGCATAAAGCCTGTATGATGGACTATGTCTCTATTCTCTAGCTTGTTGGGGACCGAGTATTGAACCAACCCACTTAATTGCAACTAATCAGACTTGCCAGTGATTTTTGCCATTGTAGCCTGAAAAATGTCCAGCCACAATATTAAACCTAGAAGATTGCTGCTGTCTTTGTAAATCTAGGACCAAGCCACACTTCAACTCCTCCAACAGCCAGGAACCTTCGCTACCTAATTGATTCTCTGCATTCTATACAATGCACCAACAAAATGATTCCTCAAAACCCCCTTATTTCTTCTCCACTTACGTATTCAGCCTTTAGCTGCGTGCAGCCAATTGTCCGCTGGCTTTTGACGACGTGTCCACAGTTGCTATGAAACCAGATATGCATCCGGCTTCTATACAGACAATGTGAGTTCTGCTCTATTATCAGCTGCCAGATATTATAGCAGGTATTCATTTTGTGTCAAAATACAGAAAATGTCTGCATTGCATTACGTCCTAAAGGGAATTGTTTGCAGTGGTTATGCAGTCCAGAAGAACAAAAGGCTACCAGCGTCCTGCACACTAGAGTTCTTTGGCCTGTTCAGATGAAACAAATATTCAGAAGTGGAGCGAATGCATCAGAAGAAACATAAAGACGCAAAGCCTCAACCTTATCAAACAACAACTGATCTGTTGATTTCTTCAAATTTAGCGGTCGAGAATGGGGTTTAAAGGCAGGCTGGTGGTTTTATGAGAGCAAATATGGAATGAATTAAACAAGTCCTTTAATGGTCTAGAACAGGGGTATTCAATTAAAAGTCACTGAGGTCCAGCTATTAAAATTTCCTCCAAGTAAAAGATCCGAACCAAAGTCCAGTTTGTGTCTTAAAGCCTTCCCCTATGGCCACATTTTCATGGTTTCAACAATACTTATTGTCAATTTTCAGTGCAGGATATGTTTAACTGAGTGCACAGTTAGCTCGTTTACCATATCTATAAGTAGTCCCAGGCAAAATAAATAAATAAATAAATAAATAAATAGAGGCCTTTATTTTAGATTAGAGAAAACAAAAATAAAATACATTTTAAAAAGTGAAAACAGAGCCAAATAACCCTTTTGATCTCTTAAATTTAAGCGGTCCCAGTCTAAAGAACTGAAGGTCTCCACTTCAAGTAAAAAAGTCAACATCTTCAGAAAACAATAAATCAAAGGTTTGGTTTGCACGTTGCTGGGCTGTAAATGTGGTGATGCGTCGGATAGATCTGTCATACTGGGCTGCTAGCTCGGTTATTTTGCCCTCAGCTCGGACTTCAGGGGATAACTTTGCTCTAAACAGTTTTGCTTTGTCTCGTAGTGTCGCTTCACGTTGCTACTTTTAATTAATGCCACGTTTTCAGAGCATATGAGGCAAACTGGTTGTGAACGGCCTGACGGAAGAATGAACAAACATTTCTGCATCCACTCATCTTCAAAGCAGCGGTTTTCCTCATCAACCTTCCTTCTATTGGAGCGAGCCATGCTGTCATCTCTGTCTCTTCCTCTCTGCTCTGCTGTATAGGCAGCGCTAAGTGGCAGCGAGCTGTGGCGGTGCGCTGGCCGTGCATGGTAACCAAGCGATTTGATTGGCTGGACTGAGTGGCGCTATTGCCGTATTAACTAGAGTAGCAGCACCCGCTTGTCTATAGCCACGACCGTAGGAAAAAACCCATCCATCCATTATCTTTACCCCGCCTAATCCTCACTAGGGTCGCGGAGGGGCTGGAGTCTATCCCAGCTGACTTAGGGCGAAGGCAGGGATAGGAAAAAATGCTCCATGAAAATCTATTCTCATGAATTTATCAGAGATTGGTCACAGTCCGGACAGAACCATCCCTCGGTCTGGCTCTGGACCGAGGTCTGCCATTTGGTGATGCCTGGTCTAGAATATAGAACGATGTTTTCATTCATGTATAATCACCTGAAAATAAAAAATCATGTTTCCGTAACCTTGGGCCTTGTATCCCATATACAAGTGAGTACATGTGCATCACTTAAAGCTGCATAACCTCTCACATTGCCTCTGAGTTGAACAGTACAACAGCAGCTCTTCTGTAAAGTAAAGTTTGAACATAACGTAACACAAACCAGGACATCTTTAATAAATGAGATTCAAACCTTTTCTTTTTTCACTTCTTCGTATGTCCACCTTTACCTTTACTGACAGACTCAATCCTTCTCAGCGTGGAGGATTCTGCAGAAACGTTCTGCCAATCTCCACTAGTTTTTTGTTTAAAGGGTTTTTGTTGTTTTTTGGGGGTTTTGTTTTTGCTCTAACTTTCTCTTAAAATACTCCAAAGACGTTCGTTCTATTGGATTTGAGTCAGGCAACATACTTAGCCAGGTAACAGATTTCAATTTTTTTCTTCTTTAGAAACTCTTGTGTGATGCTGGCAGTGTGCTTTGGATCATTTTCATTCTTCTGGCAGGCTTCTGCAGACTGGGAGTCATGTTGTCAGCCAGTGTTTTGATATATCCACAGGCAGTCGTGGTGCCATCTATTAATGTAATCTCTCCAACACCTTTCGCGCTCATGCAGCCCCGTATCAGTGCACTCTACCTCCGTGGTTCACTGTCAGGTCTGTACAGTCACTGTGCTCACAGGGTTTATCCAAACATGCTGGACACCATTTGAGCCAAAAATAAAAATCTATCTTGGTCTCGTCTGACCAAAGAATGGATTCCAAACATTTGTTTGCTTTCTTTGCATGTTCTTTAGTAAAGTTTTCTTTTGCCCTATGTGCCATAGAGGAAGCAAGGGTGTTTTTCTTAGATGCCATCCATAGAAGTTGACATTTTAAATAACCGTTGCACTGCCTGAGCCGTCACAAAGCCTTTCTCCATCCCACGTCTGAAGCATTTGAATGTTTTCCAGAGCTACATTGTGCCAGTAGCACACGGCCTGTGCCATCATTTCATGTGTATGACCACTGCAGATCTAATTATTGATACTGAAGCCCGCTCTATACGTCCTGATTGCTGCTGCAGCTGTGTCAGATTTTTCAACTGCTCTGGTAATTAATTTTTCATGTGGAGCCATGACGCAGACTGTAGGTCCAAAACTAAGATGGTTCTTGTGTTAACCATGTTCATACATGTCTGGGTCATTTTTTATTTTTTGGGGCATTTTTTATTTATTTTTTTCCTTTATTTGATAGAGCAGTAGACAGAGAGACAGGAAAGTGGGGGACAAGAATGGGAGAAGGACCATGAGCGGGACTCAAACTCATGACCTCCACATTGGGGACTGTAACCCCGCACATGGGACACCAGCTCAACCAGGTGAGCTATAACGGCGCCCCGTCTGGGTCACTTTTAATGGCAATGCTGTAGCGGAAAGCAACTGGACTTCTCGATTTGGTTCTTGATAATATTTCACCTCTCATCCAAGAGGCATCCTCAGTTCTGACAACTGTTCATGCAAATCACAGATTCATTTAATTTTGTTTTACAGGTTTTTTTCTAACTTGTGTGTCAGTGATCGCAGGATGTTTTAGAAAGACTCTGCTAAAAATACAGACCCCAAAGTATTGGTTCTTGATTGCAGAAGAAGAAATGGTCTACTTGTCAACTTAGAAAAATGTTAGCTATTGAGAGGTGACACCATTTAGAATCATTTCCATTTGAAGTGATATGTAAGTGAGGAAGTGGGTGCTCCTCCACCACAGACAAACACTGGCTCTTGAGAGTGTCTTTCACATTCCATGTTCTCCGATATGTACAGAGTTGGAAGATGAAGGAGGGCGATTCACCTGGCTTCAGTCAGACACCTCAGCACAAGATGCTACTAAATCCTGAACACTGGCCCTGATGTAAACTGAAGTAGTTAGTTAGTAGTAGAAAGTTGCTTTCTGTACATTAGCTATCAAGCAAGCAAGGTTTACAAAAGTGGGCACATCGCAAGACATCTAATGCAAATTCCAGACTATAAGCCGCTACTTTTTTCACACACTTTGAACACTGCGGCTTAAACAACAATGCGGTTAATTTGTGGATTTTTATGAGTTTTACGAATTTGCCTCGAGACCAAAGTGACATTGAGAGTGAAAGAGAGACTGAGGAAGTGATGAAGGAATTCTGAGGCTGTTCAAATTGGACACTGAAGAAGACGACTTTAGTGGTTTTAGTGCAGGAGGAAGATGAAGATAGCGATCAATGACTTTTCCTGGTAGGCTGCTGTATTTTTTATTTTCTTAACCAGCCGTGTTACAGACACTGTTCGGAGAAAAAAAAAGTATTTACGCTACGGATCTATGTATGTCACCGGTACGTATTTCATTAAAAGTTTAAAAAATCTTTCTGAGTAAATATGTCATGTTACAACGTGGACACCTGCAGCTTACAGACAAGTGCGACCTCTATATGTATTCAAATGTTTTTTTCTTTTTAAAGTTAGTGGGTGCGGATTATATTCACGTGCGCTCGGTATATCCCTGTGATCCTAACATGGTGTTGTGGGTCTGACACTGGACTACAGTACCTCCTATCTTTGGATCTATTGTCCAATAGATAATTATCACAATTGTAGCGGTTAAAGGTTAAACATATGTTTGGTTTGTGTCATTGTCCTCTTTGATTCTAATGAATTAACACTGAAACACGTCTGTTTGCACAATTACACATCATGAATTAGGCATAGTGCTCCAACCACCTTTTGCACTCTGTAAATTTGCCGTCCTCAAGCTCAGAAGCACCTGTTTCAGCTGGAAGATGCATGGAGAAATCAGTTTTTTTTCCAACAGTATGAGCACTGATTTAATTTCATTTAGGTCTCTCTTGACTACCGGTTAATTAATCATTCAGTGACTAAGTGTGTTGGTCAGTCACACAGTCGTAGGATGGAGCGACATAGCAAGATCATGGTCGGTAAGTGGCGATACTCGCCGCCTCATCCTCTCTCTCTCTCTCGATCTCACTTTCTCCCACTCTGTCTGAAGAGCATGTAACTATATCCCCTCTCTCTCCAGGACAATGACAAGAAAGGACACAATGCTTCCTGTGGCATGAGTGAATGATTCATACTGTAGTATGTTAAAGGTTAATAGACCAAGCCAATGGCTCCACAGCAGCACGTCATAAAAAACAATCAGATCATCACCGCGGTTGCTGTTTGTCAAGGGCATACTTAAACTCAGAAGCTGCAGGTTATTAGAGTAGGAATTATTTTGCACTCATATCGGTGTTATATTAGTAATAAACTGAGGAGTTTTTAGACATGCTGATGTTATACCTGCACACAGTGTATGTGAGTGCGCTGTGTGTAGGAGTGTGTGTGTGTGTGTGATACACAGAGAGAGACAGTGTGAAAATACCCTGTAAGTTCCACTCCAGCGCCTCTCTCATCCTGTCAGCCCTCTGCAAGGCCGGGTCGCCTCAGGGTCAGCCCATTTCTGATTATCCCACATGATTGGCGGCTCTGTCTGCGGCCATGGGGTGAGCTAGTCAGCGTGACATCAAGCCTTATTGGAGGAGACCCGAGTTCAGGGGCGGGGTCAGAGGTGGCGGAAGAACCGGAGGAGGGAGATGTTGGATTATGATTGGTTTATGAGTGACAGCTTGACACAGCCAGGTAGGCAGAAGAAGAAGAGAGGAGCAAGGGGTCAAGGTATCACTGGGATGTTGCATCGGATTAGTCGCCTTGGCGATGGTAATAGGATTTGTTTCATTTACAATCAGCATTACATGTGTGATGTTGTTATGATGAGGTACCAGTGGGTAAGATGAGCTTTAATATTTGAGCCGTTCACTCATGGGAAGACAAGAAAATTCAATTAATATTCAACCAGGTAGAGCAAGTTATTTCACAAGCTGCTTTCATTTCAAATACACTTTCAAGTTGTCCTTGAAGTTACTGTTTTTCATACGACTAAATATTGTCCTTTTCTTCTACTTTGACCAACGGCTCAGTCAAAGAAAATGTGTTATCAGAAGTAGTGCACACACAAAACTAAACTCATTTTTGCTTTCGTAAACGTATTTCGTTAAATAAGTGACTTATTTACAGAAAGATGAATATTGTTTCATAATAAAAAAAATCCTAAAATCTATACAATATAGTTTTTTTTCTACAGCAGACACACACAGGTGTACCTGAAACACGTACAGTCCATCGTCCGCTTCCTAATTTTGCTATTTTTGACTTGAGTATAAAGTCAAAAGTATGAAAAACAAGCTGTTACTTGCATATATTCTATTTCTGTTCTATGTTGGCTTCTTAAATTAAATTAAACAAACAAAAATAGACATTTCTTTTTTTAATTCTCTGATTTTGGATTCTACATTGATAATGAAAAGAACAAATGCTACATGGATTCAAAACTAATTGTGAAAGCGGATTTGGATTTCTACATTTCCACCCAGTCTGCCAATTTGAAAACGAATAAACAGCATTTTATTATCATTACAGTCCTGTTATGCTTTTATAATTTACAGAAAATTACTTGTTGATCGACTTTTCGTTCCATTTTATTTTTAATTTCGTGACAATTGTGTGGTTTTTTTTTAAAGAATAAACTGGATTTGTAAAGTTATATGACAAATGTTTTTAAATAATGTTCAAACAAATGGACATGAATAATGAATTTGAAAAAAAGTTTAATTTTAACATTGGCGTCTGCGGGCTTCCATATGGGATGATTACACTGACTGACTGTCAAAGTGCCACGAGAGAGGCACTCAAACTCCATCTGGGAAGCTTCACGGTGACTAACATTAGGAGACTGCGGATGCGCTGAATAGCTAAACGAAGGTTACGAGCTGCAACGTATATTTCACAGATGTTGAGCGTTGCCTCTGTGAAAACCTACCGAGCAGCAAACAAGTGCTGCAGCTGCCTCGACCGGCTCGGCTCCCCTCTTAACTGCTGCTCTCCATTCAGCCTCCCTTTCTTAATCACTCCTGTACTTCACCCCTCCTTTGATACGTCGCCTCAGATCTCTGCCTCCGCCCACGCTCCTCTTCTTTAAGGCCTTCATCCTTGAATTCTTCTCTCTGTCACTGCTCAGACTTATCCCTCCCCTCTTTTTTTTTTTTCCTCCTGTTCTCCTCGCCCCCCCATCATCTTCCTTTCTGTGTCCACCCTCATCTCGGTTCACCGTCTCTCTCTCTTTCTACACTCTCTCAACCTCTCACTAATCAGTGTCTCATCCTTTTAAAGCTACTTGCTACAGCTGGGGGAAGAAAAAAAAAAAGAAGAAGACGACGCGAGCATGAGGCCAATCATCCCCCACTCTTTCTCTCGATGGTCCATCTCAGGTAAGAGTTCAAGTGCTGCTGAGGGCTGTTCAGATCACATCAAATCCACATCTAACTTCACCCCGGAGACTGTTTGAAATCGTGAGATTCTTATTAAAGCTGCCTGAGCACGCTGTCAAATGTCAGAGGCCTGAGTCTGCAAAACTTCAGCACCAGATTCGGCCCGTGTTACGGGTTGACAAGAGAATGTCAAACGAAAGATTAGACGGATTATTGACCTGACCGGTGGCGGATGTAAATATGGTGCAGGTGTCATGGAGAACAGGTAAAAAAAAGTGAAACTGCTTGTCCCTTTACAACATTTTGGAGGCGACAGTAGTTTGGATTCTGCTCATATAGTGGAAGCTAGCAACACAGGCTAACTGTGCTCTACTCGGATGTAGGAGGCCACAAAGTAAAACTTAGTCTAGCACTGATTCGTACTAGACTTATTGATGTCATCCATCCATCCATAATCTCTACACCTTAACCCTCATTAGGGTCGCGGGGGGGCTGGAGTCTATCCCATCTGACTCAGGGTGAAGGCAGGTTCACCAGGTAACCAGTCTATCACAGGGCTACACTTAGAGACAGACAACCAAGCACACTCACATTTGTTCATGTCATCCCAAGTAAAAATGAAGCATATAATAGAATAGCAAAAGTGTACTTTAACCCTTTCGCCACTATACCGGGCTGGTACTACGACTCCCATTCAACGCTGCAGCCCGGTACAGCAGGTTCCGATATATGGCGACTTTCTGTCACATTCATTTTGATTGTCTAGGAGTGGGAACTACCTTGTTTCCAAAATGTTTATAAGCGATCAAAACGAACTAATTACAAGACTTTGGCTGAAGTCTCAGTAGATAAGAACTGATAATTAATTGCATACAGGGTTCTCGCCAGCGTTATAACAGTAACAGCCCGTTAAGCTGCTGCCTGAAAAAAATACGCTGCAAATTGGGCGGGTACTCTATTTTTGAGGGTACATAACGAGAAAATATTTAACAACAAATGTCAATGGAGTTTCACTAGTGTCGTCTTCATTGCGAACGCTGCTATTCGCTAGCATATTCGCCGCTAACCGTTAGCAGCATTCGCTAATGTGATGTGACGTCTACTTAAAAATTTATGAGTGATTAATCAAAATCATATCTGATCATGAATTCCAAGCAAAGTTACTTAGTGTTGAAGGGGTTAAGAGCTGCACGTACGTTTGTCGTACATGATTGTTTTTGCCACTGATAACAAAAAAGGTACTACAAATACAAATACTACCTAAATACTGATGTAAAGTGATGTTCATGTATTCATTTCAATACACAAAATCACTGAAGCTGAATATTTCTATGTATAAAAAGTACTAGTATCCATCCATCCATTATCTATACACCGCTTAATCCTCATTAGGAGGGCTGGAGTCTATCCCAGCTGACTCAGGGTGAAGGCAGGAGACACCCTGGACAGGTCACCAGTCTATCACAGGGCTACACTTA
>NW_007577784.1:212046-229755 GCF_000690725.1 Stegastes partitus
ATTAAATAGATCACTGGTATTTCTTTGTAGAGATGAAAGAACAAACTTCCAAGAGGGTGAACACTTTCTATAGGTGTCGTACGTGGACAGTATACGGTCAGAGCATCCCCAATGCAGTCCCAGCATCCCATCATCCAAAACAGCGAGGGAGAGGCACCCACATACTGCGAGCTGAGTGTCACCTCGCCTACTCGCTCTGTTTCAGCGATCCCAAACGGCTGGTGTTGGCAGTTGCAGTCCTACTGTTCAAGACACCGAACGGTGGAAGTGTAGCGGCACACACATTCAGGGAGCGTGGTCCACATTGTCAAAGAACAATGTCGCTCCTCCTCCTCCTCCTCCTCCTCCCTTGTGTTGCAGTTATCTCCTCCCCACAGAACGAGTGCGAAAATGACCATGACATGAGTTGGTGAAGGAATAAAAGAAATTTGTGTGTGTTTCTGTGTGAGGGTTAAGTGGAGGCACAGGACATTAAGGGCAGCAAACGAACTGGACAGATAATGAGGGTTGATTGCAAAGACGGAAGGAGGTGAGAAAAAAAAAAAAAGAGATCTGAAAGCCGGTTTGGTGAAGAAAATATGGAAACAAAAATGAAAAAGAAAAAGGTGATGAGAAAATTAGATGGTGACATTGGCTTTTTCATGTTTTGGTTGTGTCTGCTTGAATCGGACGGGAAAATAGGAGAAAAATACAGTACGAAGCCGGGCGGGTTTGAAAAGGACCGGTGGTTAAGTGGACGCAGCTCTGTTTGAATACAAATATCGCATTATTCAAGGCAGCCATTACTGCCCAGATTCCTGTGAAAATGCATGTAGTGTGTCCTTCAGTCTGACATGCTGTTGGTATTCATGGTCCCCAGAGGAAGCTTTACATTTACACTGTAAGACCTTTCCAGGCAGTTCAAGGATAGCTGGTTAGCTGCAATTTCAAAATAGAACATACATACAGCAACGAAAAACGAATCTTCACTTCCAATCGGAGCGTTCAGAGTGAAATCAGAGCGTCAACAGGATGCAGGGATTTGTGATTTGATTATTTAGCCTTGAGTTAAAGTAGCAGTCTTGGTATCTAGCAACCATACGCACAATTTATGATCTGACCACAGGAGTCAGGAGATGTTGGCTCATGATTTTACCTAAAAAATGATCTTTTGGTCAGATCAGCCACCTCTACTAAACACATTCTTGCCCTCCAGATGGTGTTTCTGTTTTGATAGTTAATACAGAATACACCTTTCCAGCCATATTCTGGTGACCACTCCTGTTGTTGGGTCGAATGAACGCTGCAGCCTTTAGGGGTTCACTTCTGGTTTCAGACGCCGTCTTCATTATTTGATGACATATTAACCAGTCGCCTGCTTTAATCTTCCTTTGCGTACATGTCACATTATTTTTTTATTGACTGGCCACAGTCATAATAATCTTTACGACTGCCCGTCGTCGTAATTAAAATCAAATCATTGTCTTCTTTCTAGCTTAAATGTTAAACGTCTGACTTTCGCGCCATTAAAACGGTTTTACTGCTTTGACTTTCGTCGGTAAAACTAGCGAGAGCGATGAACACCAACGCGGTTTGATTTCCGTATAATTCCGTCCTAATGATTCGGGATTTTTAAGGGGAAGACAAAGGTCACGCAGGACGGCGCGCTCGTCTAATGAGCGCTGCTGTGGGCGCACTAATGGGTCTACAAAGCGTAAAACAATCCCCGTTGTACCTACTGTACAGCAACTACTAGTACATGAAGCGCACAAATAACTACGAATGTCTGAGCGCATTAACTCTTCCTCCTCCCTCACTACCGATCCCATTTCTCTCACACGCCAGCAAAACACGCTTTCCTGTCCACTAACTAATGCATGCTCTGAGGGCCACTCTGCTCCCTCTCCATCATTAATGCTCATCTGATGTCTGATGCTCAGCGACTGATCAATCCCAGCGCTTCAGAGGCTCCACAGATGTGTCTGATTAGCACGGACGCGCATTCACACACTCGCACCCCGTGATTGACATTTTAGTGAGGCTAATGAAGGAGACATCTCGGCGGCGGGGGCTAATAAACTCATCGACAGGGGTAGCAGGATGAGTTATTTAACACCTTTGATCTTTCCGACGTGGGCCAACGGCCCCGCAGGATCGGGCCCGTGATTATTTTTGATGCACATCAAGTTCACTTTGAAGCCTAAACACAACACTGTGCAGCTTTTCCAAAAGTGTTGGCTTTTAAGGGATGGCAGTTAATTTATCCAAAGTGTGATTAAATGTTGTCTGCGGATGTTAAGAAAAAAAAAAAAGGGAAAGAAAGAAGAAAGGGAATGGCAGACCAATACAAACGTCTACAGAATCACGCTGGGTTTATCACAGCGTGTCGCGTGTATGCGGTTTTGTCCGTCAATCACTAAAGTAAGAATGAAAAAAGCACTGTTTGTGGTTTGCTTTTCACTGGATTACCAACCAAGACCATGATGTTTGAATTTTCTTGCACTGCTGACGTACTACCATAATTTCCGGACTATTGAGCGCACCTGAATATAAGCCTCACCCACTAACTTTAAAAAGAAAACCAGTTTTGTACGGATATCGGCTTCACTTGTCTATAAGCTGCAGGTGTTGTACCATGAGATATTTACACAGAAAGATCTTTTTAAACTTTTAATTAAATACGTACCAGTAACATACACAAATACGTAAACGCTTTTTTCCAAACAGTGCCTGTAACACGGCTGGTTAAGATAATAACAACTACAGCAGCCTACCAGGAAAAGTCATTGATCGCTATCTTCATCTTCCTCCTGCACTAAAACCACTAAAGTCTTCAGTGTCAGAATTGAACAGCCTCAGAATTACTTCGTCACACACTTCCTCAGTCTCTCTTTCGTTGTTGCTCTCAATGTCACTTTCATCTCGAGGCAAATTGGTAAAACTTGTAAAAATCCATAAATTAGCCGCAGTGTTCAAAGCGTGTGAAAAAAGTAGCGGCTTATAGTCCAGTATTTACGGTATATGAACTACAGCAAGTGTTGTGGAAGGTTCTTGTGTCAGACTCTAGTTTTAAGAGTGTTTTCCTAAATAAAGTTTTGAATGACATGACCATATACTATGAAATTAGGCAAAAGTTTGTGAAAAACAAACTAACAAAAATATCTGTACTTTGCGTCACAAGCAAACCCGTTAGCGACTCACCTGCAACAAACAAAACTTCAGAGACTTTGTAGATGAACCAGAGGTTGTGTTTACACATGGAATTAGAAATGAATGAGGTGTGTCAGAAAAGTTCCAGGACTGGTGTCACAAAAGATATATTTCAAACCACAAACTACGAGTTTTCCCCTTCAGACGATCAACCAGCACGTCTACAAAGAGATCCTGCAGCGTTTGCTTTGCTCAGTGCACGAAAAATATTGTGGCAGGACAAGTCGTGGCTGCTTCACCATGACAACCTGCTCACAACGCCCTGAGCATCCCACAGTTCCTGGCTGAACATCACCGTTCTGGAGCAACCTCCCTACTCGCCCCACCTGGCTCCGTGGGATTGTTTCCTCTTCCTCAAGCTCAAGGGGGTCATCAAGGAAGACGTGACGACATCAAGATGGCTGTGACGACGGAGCTGAGGAGGATCCTGGAAGAATCTTTCCAGGCGTGGCAGAGAAGGCTGTGGAAGTGGGTTAGACTCCAGGCGAATTACTACGAAGGGAAAAGTTTGTCGTTTGGATTTGAAAGTAAACTATCTATATTACACACTGCCACCATTTTAGCATTATTGGTAACACTCATGAGCCCCCAGTGAGCAATAATGTGAGACCAGTTGGGGTTCGAAGGGTTAAGTTGCGTCACCACGACTACTCTGCTGAGCTGAGACGGATGCGAGAGAACTTCACTGACCTGTTTAAGCTCAGACGAAGGAGAGGACCACGAGAGATAAAAGTTGAGATGGAGTGGGAGGAAGAGTTGAGGCGAGGGAGACGAGGAGGAAGGAAGATGGTGGGCATTAAATATGAATACCCTTCTTTCAGTCCCCCTCCCCTTCTTTTTGCTGCCCATCCACGAATCCATTTCACATCCAGCCCAACACACCGGCTCTCACTTGACAAGCCCTAAACACCCGATGCATAATTCACCTCCCGACCTCCTACACACTCGCTGCTGTAAAGGTAATCGCTTTGAAATTCCGTTCCAGCGTTAAAACCTGTGATTGCATACGTTTGCACAAACTGATCACTTTTAAGTTGGAGTGGGGGACGCAGAGAGCACGTTCACAACAAAGGGTTTTGACATGACATCAAATCGGACGCAATTCTCTCACATTTACCTTGAAGGTACCGTAAACTGCTTCTGATTCGCTTGTTATCCATCACATCACACTTCAAGCGAGGTGTGTACGCCGCGTTAAGTGCGCATACACGTCATTAGAACAATGAGAGCGCATATGGTGATATCCTGTTGGGAGATGTTTTATAAAGCGAGAGCGCCTGATGCAAAGAGAGAAAAGGGTTGAAGATAAAGAGAGCGTAAAAAAAAAAGAGGAGGAAGGACGGATAGAGTCATAGAAATGGAGGGGAAGAGGGAGAGAAAGAGCAAACGAGAGGGCAGATCAAAGCTGTTTTTCCCGCTTTCTGCAGCTCTTGATTCGCAGCAGCAGGGGAGGGTTGTGCGATGCGAGCTGCTTCATCCACAGTCATAGCTCTCTGGCTTTGGTGTCGTTCAGGGAGATTCACTGTCCCCCCTGGGCTGTATACATGCCAACCAAGCAGCCTGCACAACCAGGCCATGCAGGAGAGAAAGGGAAAAAAAAAAAAGTTTCTCATCCTGTCTTACTTGCTCTCATGCATGCTGGAGGTTTTTTTTTTTTCTATGCTGTCTCTAATAGTTTATCCGTCTGCTCTGTACATCCCTTTCTTTTCTTGCTCTCTTCTCTCTCTGAACTTTCTTATCTTGAAATCAATGTTTTCTGTTTTTTTTTTTTTTTCTTTTCTCCCCCCTATCAGGAGAACTTCTTGTCCTCCAAGGACGAGTGCACAGCACACTTGCAAAACTTTATCCACAGCCTGACAGTTTGCAGCACGGCGGCGGAGGTGGTAGCGTTTGTTATAAAACTTTTAGGTGTGTGTATGGGGATGGGGGGGTGATTAAAGCTAGTTTTGCTTCTACGCTTCGCTGAGCTCCTCTTTTCTTCTTCTCCTCTTCCTTTTTCTTTACTCCTCCTCGCCTTTTATTCCCCCTTTCTTTCTCTCTTGATGCCACGCTGTAGAGCGGGCCTTGAAACAGGAGGGCTTTTTTTTTTTTTTTCTTTCTTCCTGTGTTCTTCAAAAAGAGCAATTGGGGGCAGTCAACAAAAGGGGCCTCTAATAAGCTGCCTACACATCACAGCGGAGGGTGAGTCCCATGTTGCGTTGGCAGAATGATTAAAAGTTACCTGTGCCAAATGATTACTGCTGCGGTGCCCCGGGTTCAGCTGAGCTGAATGCGAGACGGCCTTTTACTTAGCCAGCACTGTTTAATTAAAACACAGTCAAATGAGATTTTGCCACAATAAGGAACGATAATGGGTCAGCTAACTGATAGGGAGAGCTTTATCTGTTCTCATTAACCACTCCCTTGATAGCATTCATGTAATGGAGGAGTCCATCACCCGATCTCATTTGGGAAGGGAGGGAAGGAAGGAAGGAGCGGAGGAGGGGAACGAGATGGCAGATGGAAGGTAAAACGTTGGAAATAATACAATTAGGAAAATGCTAACACTTTGAGAGTTATTATCCCTGGAGGCTAACGTCATGGGATGCAGCGCACTAGTTTTGTACGGAATACATCACCGAAGCTCTAATTGTTATCATGCGTTCAGCCGGACACCCAGCCTCCCGAAACTGATCCACAGCTATTGTCTGTCTACAACAGAATTTAACCCTTAGCTACAAAGAGGAGTGTAAAAGGAGACACAACGAGTGGCACAGATGTACTTTTCTTCCCTGACATCACTCCTACACCCAGCTATCCCAGCAAATTATGTCCACATGAGATGATTTGTTGTTTTGCAATTTACATTAAATCTGTGTCACTGCCAAAGCAGCAAGTAACCATAAATGTAGTAATGGGGGAAAAATTCATGATAATGTTGTCGTATTACACACCTACAATTACAACACAGACTTTCCCTTCTGTGTGTGTTTTGCTACAATGACGTTAACAATGCTTTCTTTCAAACTAATCTTTATTTTGCTTAACACGAATAGGTCGTTTGTTTGACAATTTTTCGCCCAAAAATATGAAATAAAATGTTTTTTTGGCCACATCGCCAAGATATAGCAACATTAAAGCACCCACACATGTGAGCGCTGCAAGGAAATCTTGATGTTAAAGTCTTGGATGCACCAGAGTTAGTCAATCTAACCAGTTCCCTACTTTTATTTATCGACACATCGGGGAAAAAACACCAAAGTCTGGACGATCATGCTGCTGCCCCACACTGCATTTTGATTAATTCTTTTATTTATTACTATTATAGGCAGTTACTTTATACAGATGAAGCACTACAGATTGACTGTGTTTAGTCAGATCGTTCTTGTTATTTTGCCATTAGAATATTTTGGGGTATTTTTCTTAGCAACAATCCCAGTCATCTCAAGGCCCCCCCGGCAGCTTTATTCGGCCCCCTAGTGGGCCGTGGCCCCCCTGTTGAGAACCACTGGTCTACGTCGAACACGGGAAAGAAAACGAGGCACCTGTAGATGAATGGCTCACGATTTGCTGGATTGAGCAGCTACTTACAGATTCGGAAGCGGCAACGTGTAATTGTTTCCGAGGCGCGTTGAGCACAGCGACTACATCCATTACAACTCTCTGAATGATGGAAAAAAGGTGTGAACGACTGAGAATCTCCTCAGACGGTCTCCTGCATGGCAAGCTTTTGCTTGATGTCGTGTTGATTTCATTTCTTTCTTCATCTTCGAGCTGATTTTTGAGTCAATTTTAAGCTAGCATACAAGACCAGCTGTCAGTCAGCGGAAAACCATGAAGGCAGACAGAGAATGCTGCAGCGAGAACAAGTGCTGCACATGCATTTGTGTCTCTAAGCACAAAACAAACAAAATGGGGATCCACTAGTGAAGCAATTGCTCCACAGCGCAATTATTTTTCAAAGACTCCAGAGGGTAACTTTAATTTTCATCAGGTTTCATCAGGATCCACACTCTCCCCCCGAGTCTTCTGTTCACACTAAAGTAACTATACCTCAACCATGGTTCATTCGTCAAAGCTACAAGCTTCCTGTAACCTCTGCTATGCTGTGGCTACTGTGTGCTTATATTGTAGAAATTGTGCAACCAACACCTTTTTTTTGTTACAGTTCTCAAAGACTTTGTCACTGAACATGCTCAAGAAGTGCTGACAAGGAGCAAGTATGCACTGAACATGCATGCTTGCAGTGTTCCAGAGGGCTTTGTGACAAGGTTCACTGCAGCAAAAGAGCAACGTAGGACAGAAAACTAGATTTAATGTGGACCAGGTGGCCCGAGCTAATACCTGATTTGATGAATAAAGGGTTCGGGTCATCAGTGCATACAGATTAGGACAGTGTCCCCCTAGTGACAGATTTTAGTGCACTTTTTTTGCATGTAATTTATATATATTTCAATGTGAAGCACTTTGAGCTGCAGTTTGCTGTTATTGGTATTTTTAGCAGTGGTCTAAATGCAACTATGGAATGTGTAGTAAATATAAGCAACTAACTTAACATGACAAATCTAAATAACTGGTACTAAACTTAAGTTGAAATAGCAGAGGTTTGTCTAAATAATGTTAAAGGAGCGCTGCGCCCTCTTAGCAAAATGCCGATTAAACCCTGTGTTCACACCAGACGTGAGCAAAATCATTTGTGCAAATGATTTACATGTAAAGTCAACGTGAAGACGGGATTAGATGCGACTAAATGTCCCACGGCGCGATTGACGCAAATTGAGTGAGTTATTCGCGCGAATGACGCAATTCTAGCCACGCTAAATGTGATACCGATCCTCTCCAACAGGTAGTCAAACTGGGTCCGGATCAACCGAAAACAGCGGCCGCCATCCAGGTGCAGCTCCTGGAGAAGGTAGCCTACATGTATGATAGGGTCGCCCTCCTGCACCAACCCCCCTCGGTCACTTCGCTCCCTCCACACAGTGTGCACCCTCATACAGTTTTTTTTCTAGAAAAACCCCTGAATAGGTCCCTGAAAGCAGCACAGGCCTGTCAGAGGTAAGACAGCACTGAAAGTCCGTTTTCAGTTATTGACTTGAACCCTAAACATCAATCTGTGTGGATCAAAGTTACACATTTAAGAGTGTTTTTTTGTATGAAAATAATTCCTTCCTGCCGTGAATGCTTAACAGTGACTCATCGGTGTTGCTTAGTCTAGAACCTCTTGGTAATCCCCACCTCTCTCTCCACAAGCTAACATCATCGATCCTCAGACGCTGTAAAATTACTCTACGCTGCATGGAGACAAGCTGCAATATTAGAGTAATTCAATAAAAGCCAAACACGTTTGAGCCAGAAACCATTTTCAAAGAAGACAAATGATACAGGAGGATCGGTTCTTTAGGTGTTTTACATAAGAAACCCTTGGAGTCGTTTGACTTTGATGACTTTGCCTAGAAACAGGAGCTTCACCCACATGCAGCCAAAGGTCAGCCTGTAGCCCCCTAAAAAGACCCCAAAAGTGCCCTGTTCATTCAAACTGGACCCTGCACTGTCTCGGGTTGTCAGAGCTCGCTGAAGGCTTTGCTATGCGTGAAACAACTTTTACAATGTGAGTGGAATACAACTTTGGCATCACACGTACTTCTGAGAAAAGACACAAAGAGTGACGTTAGCAATTCAGATAACTCACGCTAAAGACACATTTTAAATCAATCAAATGCGCCACAATACAAGTCCTTGGCACCGGAACAGCCAACACAGAACAAAACACTTTTGAAAACATCATCGAACCCTTGAGACTGTGCTCCACGAGGGCCTTCAAATTCTTCTCATTCACGGAGCGGCTCATTGCGTACCCATGAAGGGTCACTTATGACTCTGACCTTGGGTGAATGCTTTGAACAGGGAGAAAAAAAAAAGAATGACAAGGAGGTGTTGGCAGATGTGTAATCGACAAAGCGAAAAAACACTGAAAGGCATTTGTGTTGCCAGTGCGGTTGGGATGAGTAGGAGGGTGGAGGAGGAGGCAGCCTTGGACTCAAACCCTTAAAAGAACGGAAACCAGAAAAAAGGAAAAGCTACTCTGTCAGAACCGTCCCCATGTGATGAGTAAATCCTACATTAACACCTAAAATGTTTGCTTAGATGTCTTTACTTTATGTTCTAATTCATTTAAACAAGTCAACCTGTACTCACAAAACAGTGATCTGATTTGTATTTTTCCTTAAACTGTATTCCGATACGTAGCGCCACTCGTCTTTTCAGGTGGGCGAGCTGAGATTGATAGGATGTGCAGAGAGACGAAACTCTGCAGTTAATATAAAAGTTGGCAGCAGAGGTAGAAACACATTTTCCTTGAATGTGATTTTTTTTTTAAATCTAATGAATAGCATTATTTCAAAGCTGACATGCAGCGATCGAAAACAGGCTGACACACAAGTCCTGTAATCACTAAAAACAAAATTGAGTACACCTGTGATTTCCAATCAGCATAATTGCACAAACATGGTGAATTAAAACGAATTGCGGACGCTAGAACTTTCTCAATCTCAGGCTGTGACTATCTGTATGTCTGTATCATGGCTCCACGTGGAAAAGAGTTGTTGGAAGGAACTGAAACTCACGAAGATGGAAAAAAACTACAGGAAAAAGTAATCTGGATGCATAGAAGGAACCACACTACCACTAATCAGAGCTAGAGTGGCCGTCCTCCTAAAGACAGTTACCAACTTTAACAGTCTGCCTCTGGAAAACAGACAAGTATGTGCTTAGGGGGTTAACGATGGAAAATAAAGCTCAGAAAGTGTGGAAACCATAAATACACAGCATTGAAGGAAAAAAAAGTAGTTGCTTAAATGTCCAAAAAGTAACCTGATAAATACTGGGAGTACATGAATTGGTCAAATGAGACCAGGATAAAGTTGTTTGGCTCAGATGGAGCCCAGAATTTTTGGATGAACCTCGTCAGGGGCTACCACAGTGAAAGCATTGTCCTTACAGTGAAGCACAGAAGGGGGAATGTGATTTATATGGAGTTACATGAGTGCAAAAGGTGATGATGACATGCATAGATGGCAGGGCCGCCCCCTCGCATCACAGTGAATTTCACTCCTAATTTTCATACAGTAACACAAACTGTATGCATGTATTCAAGCTTTTATTTAAGTATAAACAACACACTAAATGAGACTGAAGAAACAAGACTTTGCGACACTCCCTGGCTAACTGACGTGTATTCAGGAAAATATTCAACCACAAGTGCCGATGCAGGTCCTCTACCGTCGTCTTCAGACGTTAGCGAAGGCGGTTCGCTAACGTCTTAGCTGCTAATGTTAGCAGCTAAGACGCTAACGTAACGTCTTTGCTGCGAATGTTAGCAGCTAAGACGCTAACGTCTTCGCTAACGTCAGCAGCTAAGACGCTAACGTAACGTCTTTGCTGCGAACGTTAGCAGCTAAGACGCTAACATAACGTCTTTGCTGCTACAGGTAGAGAAACTGCATCACCCCTTGTTGATAAATACTTGCCTGAATACATGTCAGTTAGCCTGACAAGCTTGTGGATGTCCCACGTGGATGTTGGCGCCCTTAGCATTTGCCTATAACTGCCTATGCCTAGGGCCGGCTCTGATAGATGACAAAACGGATGTCTGCGGATACATCAAAACACTGTCTGACGAGATCACTCCCAGTCTGCAGACATTTTTGCAGAAGAGGAATATTCCAGGACCAGAACAGTTCACTAAAATCCCACAAGTTTCCAAAGAAGGAGAAAGTGAGATCGATGACCTCGACAAGTATGTTGCCTGGTTTGAATCCAATACGACCTCTTTGGTTGTTTTGAGAAGAATGGCAAAGCAACACAAGACCTCCAGGAAAGAGCAGCCAAAAGGGAAGACAAAAAAAAAAGGTCTCCAAAGAAAGACAAAACATTTCTACAGATATTTGGAGGATTGAGTGTATCGTTATAAATAAAGGTGGACGTGAAAAATAAAAAGACTCAAATCAGTTTTGCTGCACTGACTTTCTTCTGTGGGGTGTGTATTTTTTAATATAGTGAATCTAAACTGTTAGCTTTTAATTTGAGGAGCAAGAAGCCTACTCTTCACTCGTAGACATCCAGTTATTGAGAGGTGATATAATTCTGAATCATTGACATTTAAGAGATGTACGCTGTTGGTGTTTCTGCAGCCTGAACAGATCTGTCAGAAAACCGAATGAAAACAAATCAATTTTGAGAACTTCTGGAATTACAACCACACTTTTTTATTTTATTTTATTTTGCATATATTGTAATTGTTAACAGCTGTGGAGCAAACGCTTTCCATCTTCTAATGACGTAACTCCAGTCTGTTGTTCCTGACACGCTACAGCTGCACTGTTTCTTGAGGATTGTCTGAGGAACACTGAGGCCCTGCTAAAAGTGGGTCTGAAGGGCAACAAACAAAAGAAGATTGATGATCTGACAGGCCATATAGAAGCCTGCAGTTTTACCACAGTAGCTGCCACTTTTTCTTTTGTTGTTGTAGCTCTATACACATATCAGCCACAACATGAACACCTCTGACAGGTGAAGTGTATAACACTGATCATCTCATTACAGCGCAATGTTCTGCCGGCTAACCTTGAATGCATCCAGCCACGCTGCAAACACTGCTCAGGAAACAGCTCGAGGAACATGGACAAAGAGCCCAAGGCACCCCTGGAGGTCTATGCCCCGATGGCTCAGACCAGATTTGGGGGGGAGCTACAGCAAGTATGGTAACTGTAAGTTGTGGTGTGAAGGGTTGTGCTTTTACCATACCTCTGCAAAAAAGAACTTTATTGCTTGTGCATTGAAACTCACTGCATCAAGGTGTTAACTTGCTCTTTAGATTATGACTACTAGTCACCAGCAGAAGGGTTCAAGTGTTGATAACCACCCACTGAACACGCACTTCACCCATAACAGCCTACACAGTCTTAAAGTTGGTTAGATATTCTCCTGCTGGTGTTTAAACATGGGCAGGTCGTGCTGATCGCAGTGACTACATAGTGATTAACATTATCGCAAAAACACCCAACAGCATAGTGATATCATCCGACTGCAACATCGCCCACTTGTAGTGGTGTGGGTGCTGGTAGCTAACATGCTGATTAGCTGTTTTAGTGTGGTTGACATACTAAATATTTGAAATATGGCAGTCAAAGATCTCTGGTTCTGTCCTTAGGGGAATAAAGTGGTCACTTTAAATTATAAAAACAGGCATCCAAGGGCATTTTCTTTGAAGAGGTGTAAAACCTCACCGCAGACAGATACAGGCTTTCCTGTGTTTATACATGCTGCCACCCTGTTTTCAACTCATCCCACTAATGAACTGACTGACTGTCACCACGGCTCCACTTCTTCTGTATTTTCAGTGAATTTAAGCAGTTTTTTTTAGGAAAGCCTTGTCCTCTGCTACAGCCAGTAAAAGCTGATTAGGATGCTTCTTGAGGTTCAGTTCTTCAGCGAATTCCACCTGAGATCACGAGAAAAAGGTAAAGAGGCATGCAGGAAGAACTAGGTGTTCTGCGACGGCGCGCCAAATTATCATCATCTCTGCGAGCTGCAGTATTTTAGAGCTAATTGTTTGTGCTAATTCTCTTTCTAATTCCACACCCCCCGCCAGTTACTATCAGTATCATTAAGCATTCAGAAGCAGCGAGCCTAACTTTGTGTAGAAACGCGCTGAACTGTTCGAGTCTACCTCGTTCCCCCCAGCGGAGTCGTTTCCAAATTAAAGGACAATAAGCTGATGTGATGAAGGCTTTCGCTGTTTATCCGTTAACTGCTCGTCTCTTCTTGGGAAATGAAGTTTTCATTTCAACAATGAGATTTGGTAACAAAGTGCAATTATTTCACTTGTTTCTGCTGCATTAGTAGGAACCAAGGAAAAGTCAGTTGATTAATGTTAATAGAACAGTTGTGCTACTTGAAAATCAATAATTTTCTTGTGGACGTATCATTTTTAACCAGCTGCATGTAAATATTTTAACTTTACTGGTGCAACAGGTCCTCGCATTTGTTCTTTGTACTGATGTGCCTTCTTCGTCTTCTCATGTGGCATCTTTCCTTTACAAGCCTACAATCATGTCCGTGAGGAGACTTGTTTGATCGAGCAAAGACAAGGGATTTAAATAAAGCCACACTGGAACAACTATTACGATGTCCTTCTGTTAATACGGTATCAGGGTCCAAGCCGACACTGTCCTGGCTGAGGTCTTCAATCGTCATTGACAGCTTTTTCTTGGCACTTGTCTCTGCCGATTTGGACGCTCGCAGGTGTTGTACGTCCCTGACTGACCCTCACTCCTTAACTTAAATGTCAAACTGCCAGTGCTATGGTGATATCAGACTCACAGCTCTGGTTTATAGTAGCCTGGCATACATCTGTAGCTAGCCAAGGGGTCGAGATCACCATGTAAGGTAACTCAACTAACCCTCCAACACATTTGGTTGGTATGGATTTTCTGCATCTTTTATGTTCAAAGTCAAAGCAGTCCTGTACATTCAGCCAGAACACAGCTTATCATCTTTAGATGTCAACTCCCTGTAACCGTCTAACTCGCCTCAACCTTGTAAATCCTCTATTTCATGGATGCCTGCACTCTACCGTTGGTTACACCACCAGGGACAACGGCATTTCTTAATCATCATTTCTAACCTCAAAAGGCGCTTCGCTAAAGACGGATGCGTTTGGCGTTTGACTGACTTTTACTTTTAACAGTATTTCCAACACCGCGGTATCGGCGCTTTCACTTCAGTACAAGATACTTCCACCGCCGCCGTCAGAGGGTCAAACTCAGGCCGGAGACTGTGGGTGTTGAAAGAAACCAATCAAAAGAGGGCCGTTATCAGCCACTGTCCTCGCCTTCAAAGTCTCCAAAGTCCACTTGACGGTCAACAAGTTGCAAACACGTGGGGGAGGGTCGAGGCAGGGCCCATCACTCGTGGCTGCTTCATTGTGTTGTGAGACTAAATAAAATCCACAGAATGATTATGGAAAGATTTGCAGGGTTGCTTCTGGTAGTCCACAGGAGCGTTTGTACCCAGAAATGGTTACCGGTGGCGTCAATCTGATACAGCGTGCTTTTTTTGCTAATATTGTTCATCAAAATGCATGACATCAAGAGCTACATACAATATGCAGGGGCTCCTCATTACAATATTATATCTTGGACATGTATAATTCTCTTCATCAGAGATTAAAAGTGCAGAATCAAACTAGAAAAACACATTTTTCTTACTAGTAGTTTTGGTTTTACGCTTGTTTTCAGCTCTCAAACTTTTTCCAGAAGTAAAAACTAAACTAAAATGCATGTTCATGGATTTATTTTACCCACGTCTCCTTGCGGCTGCAGTAATTAGAGGGACCTTATGGGTCTGGATGGTGCAGCTGTAACATCTATGCAGTGTGCCGTACAGACAGTACAGTACAGTTATTTATAGGTCTGAAAAGTCAAGTGTGAAGCCTCACGCTGTCTCACTTTAGCAACAGAACAACTGTAAGAATCACCTCTACGCACCTTTTTTTTTTTGCCGTGTAGGAAGTCACAAGAACAAAATGTGAGTTAATGCACATTTACATCCACTTTTGCTTTGCATGCATGAAGATTTCATTGAGATAAGCAGCGGTGCAGACGGAAATATTAAACCAGTGCAGAAAAATAGGGTACAATAAGAAGATAACATCATTAACGAGCACCAGATCAGCCTCATATGACGGAAGGCTGTCTAGCAAACATGCTATTTTTACAATTGGGGCGCAACGTGTAAGTGTGAACAGACAATTAGGTCACATGCTTTACCGTTTTAGTCTGCACTTACTTTTTTTTTCAAACTTTTTTACTGATACATAAGATTTTCCACCTCAAAGCTTTTGTTTTGAGTTTCCGCTTTTCTTTAAAACAACCATCGCCTTTATTTTGACAAGGAAGACAAAAGAAGGAGCAGAGAGGTCCTCCAGGGAGCTGAACTGTGAGCAATTTCTTGGTGTGCACCTTCACCATTAGGCCACGGGGTGCTCCCTTATCAAGATTTCTATGTATAAATTGAAAATGCACATAAGAACAGGCGATCGGGTTGTCCGTCCGAGCAAACGCACCTTCAGTGATTTGTATCATTTGCATCTAGCAGTATTTTCAGAAGTCGGAGCTAAACCGTTGCATGTAATGATGTCAACAAACTGTTTCTGTGCATCCACCTGATTTAGACCGTCTTTTATTTCTGGCCTTTTCCTCTCCTTCTGTGTTTACAAGCAGCAAAGGGGGGAAGCAATTTTCAAAATCCCTTTCACCACAACAACAACCTCAGAGCGGCAACCTACACAATGAAAAGCAAGTTTTGAAGATTTGGATCGTGCAATAAGTCCGACCTGCTCAGTTCTTTCTGTGAATTAGCCGTTTTAATAACAGTGCTAGGCTCCCTGCATGCAAATCCACCACTTAAAGTCCCTCTGCAGCCCTGACACAGCTGTGTGAACGGAGGTCTGACCAAACACGACTAGGAAACACTTGCGACCACCACCCAAACCATCCATCCATCCATTATCTATACACCACTTAATCCTCACTAGGGTCATGGGGAGCTGGAGTCTATCCCAGCCGCCTTAGGGTGAAGGCAGGGGACACCCTGGACAGGTCACCAGTCTAGAGACAGACAACCAAGCACACTCACATTTACACCTACGGACAATTTACAATCACAAATTAACCTCAACATGTTTCTGGACTGTGTGGGAGGAAGCCGGAGAACCCGGAGAGAACCCACGCTGCACAGGGAGAACATGCAAACTCCACGCAGAAAGATACCGGTGCCCCCACCGGGACGCGAACCGACAACCTTCTTGCTGCGAGCCACCCAAACCAGGTTATTGGAATTCTCCTTAAATACCACAGGACGAATGCATCAGATCTCGTCTGTGGGTAAATGTCGCAGCAGCAACAGATTTGTCATACATTAAGTTTAAGACAAGACATATGTAGCATGACTGCATGAGCCTTAACAAGCTGGTACGGATGCCAGCTGCCACTACTGAAAATTGGAGTCACATTAATTAGAATTTTAATTAACTGTAAGTCTGACTATATGTCACTGCCAAGACTTGCACACTGATGCTGTCAGGTGGAAACCATTGGTCTCCAAAAAGTCAGCATCCAGGGAATAACTTTAAAGCCTGCTAACAATAACACTTGACATATTTTATTGAGCTTTATAAAGGTTCCCTTAGACTGAACGCTTGTTTTTCTTTTACCTCATAGAGGAGCCTGTTGTCCTTCAACTCACACGAAAAAAATGACAAATGCAAACTTTGGAGATACAAGGTTTTCTCTGACAGGACACGGACATTCACACATATTTCCATGCAAATGTTACGCCCACACAGTCGCGCTAACAAAGTACACAGTGAGACACACTCACACTGTGGTTCGCCAGCTGGATGAATTACATCAGAAGTTTTACGGCAGCCTCACAAAAAGTTGCCCCATAACTTCTATGTTACACTGTCAGCACATTTCTTTATAGCAGGAGACGACAGGACAGCCAGAGGGCCGTCAGCTGCTTCATTAAGGATCTCAGCATATCCAATTACAGAGTTACGACTGTTTGGTTAAGGGACAGAAAGCTTGAGAGAAAGGGAGAACCATAAAATGAGAAAAAAAGGAAATGACGGTCAGAGAATGTATAAAGGCAGAGAGCAAAGAAAGCGAAGACGAGAGAACGGAAAGTGACAAGTGGAAGCCAATAAAGAGAGAAAAAGAAAAGAAAATTGAATCCAGCATTAAATCGTACATATTTTTCTGAAAACAATGAAAGGCTTGGCTCAGACAAGTTGTGTAACCTTGGTGCAGTGATAAGTCTTGAACAGTGGTAAGAACTCAGACGCTATCATGGTGTTTGTGGAATAATAATGACCTTATACTGTACTCTTGCCTCCAGTTCACCACTCGCCCACATGCATATCAATCATAAAGACTAAGGGACATGCAGAACTGTCTGCTGGCTCCATTGGTGGTCTGGAAAAAAAGCAGTTCTTCCACTATTACAACTGATGCAAAAGGAAGTGATCTCAGCACAATTAATTACTTACATGAACAAATGGACCACGTTTATTGGTTTCAGTCGGATTTAAGAGCTAACCTCAGCACTCAGAGGGCCTTTGCTGTCTTATGCTGTCTTCAGACACACAGGAAGGCATTACGAACACACATTTAAACCTTCACATCACTTAAACACAACCTGGATCTGTTAAAGTAATTGTGGCATTCCCCAGGGATCCATTCTTGGAACACTGTTGTTTTCCACGTATGTGCTTCCCCTCAGTTATGCTATACAAATGTCTATTGCTATGTGGATGATATTTAACTATATGTTCTGGTGAAGTTTAACTCTCATTGCATGTTTTGATCATATGTTGCATGTCCCAATATTTTTAAAGAAAAAGTTCAACATTTTAGAAAATATCAGCTTTTCTGTCAAGAGTTGATCCAAAGATAGAAGATCAATACCACTGTCATA
>NW_007577784.1:231202-258852 GCF_000690725.1 Stegastes partitus
AAATTTATGCAATACAGAGGACATTCTCAAATAGTGGAAGCAGAGGGAAAGTTGAACTACATTATCAGTATGAATACCCTGAACAACCAACATAAGATATTAAAAGAGAAACACAAAAAACGACACTAATTTGTGTACAGGCCTAAGACAAAATAATGCCTCATACATTCCAATCCAATCAATGGAGAAAATGCGAGTCTCACCTCTGTGGGAGTTATGTTTGGTTTTTCAATCCTAAAAACACTAGAATGAACAAATGGCCTGGGGATGTATAAAGTTACAGAATGTAAAGATGATGTTCTGCAGCACAACTTATACAATTAATATGCACTCAAGAGCCAACTCTGACATCCAGCTAATCTGCATTTTCATTAGTAGTAGTAGAAGAAGTAGCAGGATTTTTATATAATGTACATAGAAGTCTAGTTGTGAAGGTCGGGTAGCTGAATGGCTGCGTGATAAAAAATCATCCATTTTAATCATTAAACCATGACCCTGATGTTTTCACTGCTTTAACCAAGTTTGGCTGCTTTAGCCGCCGCAAATTAAAGAGCAAAGTTTAGATGTCTTTCAAAATAAAGTGGGAACATAATGAAATTAATCTCTGCACAAAATTTAGAAAAAGTAAAAATCTATATAAACAGCAATGACTTTTAAACCCATTTCACTTTATAAGAGAAATACTGGGGGCAACCCAACGGCTGGGTGGTTAGGACACATGATTTCCCTCTTCACCTTCCCAAATTTTCAGTCTACCGCTACTGCATGACATAAATTTCGTCATCTTCCCGAGTTCGCGACAGTCCTTGCGGACCTCTCCACACATTTCCACCTGCAGAATCTGTGTCCATGCAACGACACTCCAAAACCAATGGTGACAGTACTGTGCATACGTGGAACATGAATGTAACTTACTGCGCATTTATGGAATGCAAACGTGGTGCAAAAACATGGATTTCAAGTTGCACTGTTTCTAATGTTTGTTTCGGGATTTCAATTTCTTGTTCAGTTCATGAGCCCACCACTTTGGTCGCTGCTTAAGGATCTCAACAACTACTGGATTCATGCTCACAACGAAGGATGCCTCTCAAAGTAATCCAGCCAGCAATTATGCTTCAACTAAACCTAATCAGGAACACCGTATATGCATTTCAAGTTCTTGTGATTTGAGTTGAATTTGTCCTATTTTGGCATCTACCTGTGCATTCTGTGTTCTCTCACAGTCGCATCCACAGGTTAATGTGGTGACTGCAGCTGGCGGCCAGCGCCACTACAACTGGCAGCGCATTTCCAATCCAGCTTGGCAGAGAGCCCGGCGCTGGCAGCGTGCCGTACCTGGCCAGCACAGCCGAGCAATGTGGTCCGAATACCCACAGAGCCCCCGAGCAGCTAAACCTCACATTACCAGCCAGCTGATTAGCATGGACGCTTTGATATAAAGGAGCACACTCTGTCGTCCCTCCGTTCGCTTCATTCAGCTACTTGTTTTTAGTCATTCCAGGTTCTCTTATTTGGCACAATAGCAGAGGGCTGTGGAAGCAACAAACTAAGTTAGGTATTATTGAAATGTTTGATATTTTGTGGCCAGTGATTATTTAAAAGACGGACTCGCCTTTTGGTCGTTGAATTGATTCACTGGATATTTTCTACTGGGAAGCTGCAGCAATGATATAAACATCACTGTGAATAACTGTCAGCATAAATACTATATAATACTTTGTGCTAGATATAATGTGGCTATTTCAGATTGTTTCCTAACTGCAAGAAAATACTGTAAGTCCTAATGTTTTCATGAAATCAGCAGTTATTTGGGGTGTCTTTGGTGCCATGTACCTTCAATATGTATTCAGTACATCAACTCCTCTGGGAAAGGAAAACGGTGGAGTCTGTCATTTGCAAATAAATCACACAATCACCACATAAACCTCTTCATTGCTACAGCATTAACCTTTCTTCTTACTTATACCTAATTATATGTATTTGCATCTTGACTACAGAGAGCCCTGTGCTTTTAATTTTAAGAGAAGTACATCTGAATATCAATTTTTTCCTCTCCATTTTTCACAAGTAAAACAATAAATAAATAAATAAAATCAGGCTGAAACTTTTTTTTTTCTCCTTGTGTAATGTCTGCAAAGATTCCTTTCAGCCTGTGTACAGTCCAAAGATATCTTTAACAAAGCCAGATAATTTAGCCCGTATGCATCCTGAGGAGAGAAACCCACGGCTAATAACTTCACAAAGCACACTCTGCACCGGTCGCCGCTGCACAGGCATATCAACCTTTTTGTTAACGCTTCTCTTGTGGGAACAATGGCGGCTGAGCGGTAAGAACACAATGAATAGGGAGGCTTTATTGGGAAAATTAACGCGAAACAATGAGAATGAAAAAAGACAATCCCATACACAGAAGGTGAGCAATTACCATGCTCTTCCAATTGCAGTTTATTCAGCTCACACGTAAGGCAATAAAAGCTTGTTTGTAATGAAAGCGCTTCCTGTCCTTTTCTGTGCCCGCGATTCTCAGTGAGATTAAATCCGCATGAATGACAGAATAAACACCACAACAGTCGGCGTCATTACAACTCTTTCTGCCTGCCTGTGTTCCCCGTCTTTAAATCTGAGCTCCAGCAGAGACTGATGTCTCCTTAATTATTTGGCAAACAAACAAGTTGCTTGTCATCCTGTCTCAGTCTATCTCTTCATCTCCTTCTTGTTCATTCCCGGCCCTGTTGGCAGAATGCTGAATAATGGAGTGGCTCAGCCTGTGTGTGGGGGAGTGTGTGGGTTTCAGCGATCATGCCAACGTTCGTATCATGCGTGTGTGTCGAGTGTGTGTGTGTGTGTGGTGCATAGTGGTGGTGGTGGTGGTGGAGTCGATGCCTGAGGGTTGTCCTGCAGCTAATCTCTAGCGACCTGCTTCCACAAATAACACACACACACACACACACACACACACACTTGCTCTCCAACGATAAAAAAAGAAAACAGAAAAAAAGAGTGAGGTAGGTGAGGAAAAAATATATATATCTTGAAAAAGGAGAGAAAAATCAAACACACACACCATGTCCCCAAAGATCCCCAATTCACTAATTATAATATCATCAAAAAACATCTGATTTTAGGCAGCATCAGTCATTATACTGAAAAAAATGTTCATCGTTTGCTGATGACTCACTTTTAAAAACATAACATGTTCTTCACTCACATTAAATTTAGTCACATATGTTTGTGACTTACGGTTTTATTACAACCCTCTATGGATACGAACTGAGAAAACCGTCCTTATCTGATAGTCGTTCACATTAACGTTTAATAATAAATGAACACATGAAATGACATTTTTCCACATGCTGATAAAACCGGTTTAAACAACAGACATTACACCAAGAATGTGAAGATCAGATAAAGAACTGAGCCATAATCATTTAATATCAAAGCAATGCTGATGTCTTGTTCACTGTAGTTAGTCCAGCTGTTGGAAGTATTTACTGAAACTCGCTTTAGCCAGAATGTTGTTGGAAACATGCAGAGTTCTGTTGTTCCTGAACATTAGCAGCATTAGCAGCTACAGCGCTCTCTGTTGACAAACACTCAGCTCCTGACCTGTGTTAGCTTTTGAAAATCCTAGCTTAGCATTAGCATGTAGCTAGCTAAACTGGACATCAACCAGAGTTCATGAACATGACTGCCACGTCTCATTATAACGTAAGGTGGCGCAACCAGGATTTGTAAATTCAACTAGTGCCAATTAATTGATTAATGAATATGTCTTAAGTTGACCATCTTTCCAGTCACACTGAATACTTTTTAAGAGTGACTGTATTAGCATGTTTTTTAAAAAATCCGTTGGTTTTTCAGGCCCTAACAGATCTGTGATGATTCTGGAGAATCATGCAAAATCCCTGAAAATGTTTAAGGACAACATCTGTTATGCTCACTGCCGCTGTTCTTATTACTGCAACAAAACTGCTTTCTACACCATCTCAAGGGCAACTATGGTAACGATGATACGACACTGTGGTTAGCTGTAGGCAATTAATCCACTTGTTTAAAGTAAGAGTAAGAGTTAATTGCATGTCTGTGATTGGACATGTATCGACCCTTCTATGGATGTTTGATGTGCCACATGTCCATCCCCAACCCCGACCTCCACACCTTTTGTAAAAGGATGTGCTACTTCCTGGCTTAATAATGAACAGCAGAAGTCTGGGAAGAGAAAAAAAAAAAAGCGAGGGGCACACAAACGTCCATTTCAAACACAGTTTCAGAGGGCACTGGGCTGTGACCTTTCTCTAATGATTTAATACAGCATGCTTTAGCAATGCATCACTGGCCTTTCCAGTCTCAAACAGCCTTGATATGATGGGATCAAAACAGTCATTTCTGATTTGTTGCCAGGCTCCGAGAAGGCCTTGCATCATACGAGCTGGCCTGAGGACAAATGCCAAGTAAAGAGTGCTATAGCAGAGATATGGATGCACAAGAGTGGCACGCTGGGAAATAGATGCAAAGATGTGCCTGAGCTGAATTTCCACAACAATGCAAGAAGTGGAGCTGAGATCCACCTGGGTTTACGCTAAGGCCTGCCTCATTTTCTGACCGATCAACGACCAGGTAGTTTATGTGATGGCCTGTTAGTAGAATGTACATACAGTACAATGTGCCCATAATAAATAGAGATGAAATACTAAGTGACTGCCAAGCCCTGCAGCACACTGTAACACGGGTAAAGCTGTTGCGGTGGAATCAGAAAGTAAGACCCAAGCGCAGACACAGACGGGAGACAGGTTGTGGCAAAGAGAAATTTTTAATCAAACAAACTTAATTAACAGAGAGTGGGGAGCAAACACAATATGGCTACACAAAGACCACACCGGAGGAAACTAATCCAAGGAACAAAATCCAAAAAACCTGAAAAAAAAACTCAAACCATGTGGGCAGGAGAAAAAACAAAAAGGTAGAAATCAGCCAGAGAGCACAGGCAGGTGAACATGAGGTACAGGTGGTAGACAGTCGGGTGTTCTGGAAGACAAACCAGGACGACCCGGCGAAAATAAGAATATTTATACACAGAGAATTTATTTTTCGGAAACAAGAGGTGGGTGACACAAGACTGGATAAAACTAATGAGGGTGATCAAAAAAGGTGGGAAAACACAACGGGAGGAGGTGAAAATGCATGTGACACACAAGGATAGAGGTTTTTTTCAATATAAAACAGGAAATAAACTCTGAACAAAACCGATTATCCCGGACGAAAGCTGTAAACTGCACACAGTGTAGGTGCAAATGATCGCAACACAGGAGCATATAATAAGCTTCATGCTTTTTGTGTTAAATCCAAATGCATAACCTCAGAAGTTCTTTTTTTTTTTTTAGATGATTTCCATCCTTTTATTTTGTTAATTTAATGGGCTGCCTCCTTGAGAATTCAACTCGGTGAATAATTAACCGGTGAAGTGCGATTCGAAGCTAATGGGAACTGGCAGCTGGAGTTGCGTATGAGAGGAAAGTTAGCGGCACGTGGCCGCAGCTACTTTGAAGCGACAGAAGAGATCGAGCTGCTGTAAACAGCCGTAAAGTGATCAGACAGGCCCAGATTTCAGTGTGACAGTTGTCCAAATGTTGTGCAAAATGCTGCTCCGGAAACGTAAAAGACGCACAGTTTATGCGACGTTATGACGGCGCATCATCTGTAAGTCAGAGCGTATTGTTACAGAAAACAGATCATACTTTTACATTAAAACAATATCCAGCTGTGGGTTGGAAATCAGCTGTGTAACAATCAAGTTCAAGCGTCTTAACTGAGGAAACGTACACAGCGTCGCCTTAGATCCTGACCAATCCTGCCTTCGCGTCAGAGATAATTTGCACTCATAAGTTATGAATGAAGTTGCTGCCATGTTGTGTTGCGTGTAAATGTGTGCACCTCTCTTTCTTTGGAGTCGTTCGTATGGATTCTCTCTGATGCTGCAAGTGTTTATTAAACTTAAATGGCTTCTTCGAAAAAGATGGAAGCAACAACTTCATCTCTTGGTATCATCGACTGACTCCATGTCAACCTTGGCAGGTGTATTACTGGACACTCAAGTTGTTGTGATGAGTAATGGTCATTTGAAAAAAGAAAAAAATAATGTTTTGAAGATCATTTGTTATTGAGGCAAATAATTTTGGGCTGCACATTGATGTCTGCGAAAAGGTTCCTTGTAGACAAAACCTTTGGATGTGGAAAGCATGAACTATCCTTAATACAGTCGTGACTCGATAATCCGACACTAAATCTAAAACTTTCTTTTATGTTGGATTGTCGAGACGGAGGTCGAGATACAAGGAGGACTTGATGCTTGAACGGCCACTTCCACCCCGTCGGAGCGCTCCCCCCAAGGTGGAAGTAGCCAGAACGCACAGGCAGTACTTGGCTGCTGACGCCAGTTTAGTTAGCGGTCACACTTCTGTTTCCACTATCAGTGACAGCGGCGTCGGGGCGGCATAGAATACCACCACAACCATGGCGATTCGATGTGATGGCTCGGTTGGACATCCATCCATCCATTATCTATACACCGCTGAACCCTCACGAAGGTCACGGGGGGGCTGGAGTCTATCCCAGCTGACTCAGGGTGAAGGCAGGGGACACCCTGGACAGGTCACCAGTCTATCACAGGGCTACACTTAGAGACAGACAACCAAGCACACTCACATTCACACCTACAGACAATTTAGAATCATCAATTAACCTCATCATGTTTTTGGACCTTGTGGGAGGAAGCCGGAGAACCCGGAGAGAACCCACGCTGCACGGGGAGAACATGCAAATTCCACACACCACCGGGACGCGAACCGGCGACCTTCTTGCTGCGAGGCAACAGTGCTAACCAACTGCGCCACCCTGCAGCCCGCTCGGTTGGACAACTACTTTAAAATCACAAGATACGCTCCACCGCCACCATCCATGTTTACTTCCATAAACACTGAGCACGCTCACTGCGTGTGATGTCGTTGTGTCCTCTTCTGCACATGCGGGACACTTTTGGGTCGTATGAAGTTCACACAGCAGATCACATACAAGTCGTATTTAATTGGAAATGTGAACGAAAAAAATCTGAATTGAGCATTAAGTCCTGCAGTCTGAACGTAGCCAATCGGTCAGATTGTTCAGTCAGATAATCTGATTATCGAGTCACGACTGCACTTAGAAACTTGAACCATGTGGATTACTTGTCCTCTGTTTCCTTGAGGTCCTTTTCATGACCTTTCTAACCTGCTCCTACATCATAGAAACACCCTGATCATCCTTTAGTCTGGACTGTAGTGATTTTTTACCAATTATCTGCTTCTTCGTGGATGATCAGACAACTTGCTCTGCACATTACAAGTGCGATTCTCTTACTCACGTCACGGTTTTGCCGCGTTTAAACGCCGTAACGCAACATTCGGCGCTTATTGTGAATTATTGCATCATTATTGTGAATAATTAGCTGCTTAATACCGCTTTGGCTCTTCCGGGAGGCACAGAGCGTTACTGAACGATTGGACAGCGCCGGCCTGCAACAAGCCAGATTCTGTGATGCATCTCATCACTATGACAGATCTTTTGTGTTGGCCCTCTCTCTACTGCGTGTGGGATATGCAGATTCTGCTGCACCAACTCTTCTTCTTTCTTTTTTTTTAATGACCAGGAGCCACCAAACATGCATAATTTTGTAAGTGTCATATGTAAATGAATCAGTTGACTCACGCGGTTCTCTTTTCACAACTGATTCATCACTCAGCTGCCAAGGATTCATCATCGGGTTTCATCATCGAAGTCGGGGATGAAATTTCACTTCGGCGGTGGGAGAAAGTGAATCAGACATGTTGAGCGTCTGAGCTGTCTTCCCACAGTAGATCATGCTCGTCGTCTTTTGCACAATAACTTAACGCGGGCCACTAATTCGGCGCGAGAGGAGCGAAATGTGACGGCTCTAAAGGGCAGATGTAGGAGAGCGCGGCTTGATTTGCAAACTTTCTTTACACATTAACTGCACACACAGTAAAAGCGAGAGGGGCGATGTTTAAACAGCGCTTTGATGAGATACTTACGGCCTTTATTGTACGGTTTGATGAGTTATGCGGCGGCCGCGAAATAACTTTTCTTCTCAACCACCCATGATGTAACCTTGGAAAAAGTTAAATCACGTCAGGTGCGCCGCCCGCACAAAGACGTCCCGCTGCTTCGATGAAAACTCCGTTCATTGACATTTAATTTAAAAATTTTCAGCCAAAAACTGATTGAAAAGCTGAAGTATATGAATGTCATTAAAAGTAGGTGTTTGACATTTTCTGGCACAAAAGCTGCTGAGCATTTTTTTTTTTTTTTTTTTTGCTTTTACCTCCATTTTTTTTTATTTTTTTGTATTTGCAAAGAGCCGCCCTCAAGACATCTGACATCATTTTACTGTTTACTACTTCAGAGTCAAAGCGGCGCTCCAGCCGCTCCTCGCGCGCTGTTGATTATTCATATCAACTCCGTGGAACGAAGAAAGAAAAAGTCAAGTGAAATGGCACAGTGATGAAAGAGGACGAAATAGTGAGATTAGAGGAGGGAAATATTGGCAGAGAGAGAAAATAAAGTTCAGAGAAAAGAGAAATTTGAAGGGAAATATGAGGTGTGTGACAGAGAAAGAAAAACAGAATCAAGTGAGTGTGAGGGGGGGAAGAAAATGTATGAAGAAAGTAGGAGAGGAATGTACCTGTCAGCCCTGTTCTGCTCATCCTCAGGCCATCTGCTCCTCTACATCAAGGGCTTTGCATTGATTAGCATGCCATTACACCCTTCAGATGGGCTGTGTTTGTGTGTTCATCCATACAAACTATAGTGTTTGTGTGCCTTCGTATGTTCCGTGTGAGCGCGCAATCGGCGAGGATGTGTTCATCCGCGGATTGTGTGTGTGTGCGTTCGTGCTCGTCTGTGTGCGACTGGGTCGGTCCTCTTGTGTGCATATGGGACTTGTTTGGCCATAATTACACCGGTGCATTGAGGTTTCCAGTTGAATGCTAGTGGGAGGTGGGTGAGGGTCTGAGTGGAATAACCAGGGTTACAGATCAACAGGGTATATCCCCCCGAGCCTTCACCCTGATTACGGCGAGACGTGTGAGAGGATGGCGTACGGGGGCCGCCTGCCGGGGCCTGTTTTCACTGTGGCTTTAAAAGCAGCCCATTGAAGCACTTGCGAGATGTCGTCGGCTGCCTACAGCACATCATAGTCAAGACTAGATACGTGCTGTTGGGTATCGACAGCATGGGAAGTGTGTGCTTTGTTTGTCTAGTCATTTATTTGACCAGATATCCAGCACATAAAGCAACGTTTTCCTTGCTGTCACAGCTTCTACTGACCAAATGAAGAGTCGAGGGTTCGGCTACACCAAACATTCGAAACCGTATCTGTCACGTCTCCCTAAAAACATTTTAATATAAGTGGCTTTTTGTGTGGGGTGCATTTTCAGCATCACAACTGAATGATCAGACAAAGTAGATTCATGAAAGGATTGTAAAGAATAGTGTGTCTCTATGATCTTCTTCCGTGAGCACATGGTAAAACTTTGGTAATGCAGATGACTAACAACGAGAACATAAGGGGACCTGCAGCCTCCGAAGTCAAAGAAAGGCCAAAACACAATGTCCACATCAAAAACACGTCTTTTTAAAATAGTGATGTTCTTTGACAGCTGTAAAATTACAATATTTAAGTTGCTTTTTTGCCATTATATGGTTAAACTTGCTGTAGTTTCTTTTCCACATACAGCTTAGCCTTATTCATAGAGAGAATGCTGCTTTTACATTTTAACCACGACCCAAATCTGTGATACTTTATATGAAAGCTCATCCAAACCCATGAATCCACCATGTTGGGATCCACACATTTCCAACAACCAGTTTCCCAACGTATGCTGTCTTTCAAGGCACCGAAACTCATCTTCCAGCTGATTTTGCTGCTCATCTGTGGACTCCAATAAATACTGCCAAACATCCATCCATCATCTATACACCACTTTATCCTCACTAGGGTCATGGGGGGCTGGAGTCTATCCCAGCTGACTCAGGGCGAAGGCAGGTTCACCTGGACAGGTCACCAGTCTATCACAGGGCTACACTTAGAGACAGACAACCAAGCACACTCACATTCACACCTACGGACAATTTAGAATCACCAATTAACCTCAACATGTTTTTGGACTGTGGGAGGAAGCCGGAGAACCCGGAGAGAACCCACGCTGCACGGGGAGAACATGCAAACTCCACGCAGAAACATCCTGGTGCCCCCATCGGGACGCGAACCAGCAACCTTCTTGCTGCGAGTCAACAGTGCTAACCAACTGCGCCACCTTGCAGCCTCTGCCAAACATCAAACTGAAACAACCTATTCTCATAGTTGTCCAACAGGGTCGTCCACCATTTTATTTGGCTGCTGACTTTCTAGAAAGTCAATCCATTTAGCTTCATGTGATGACGCTAAACGTGACACAATGATTAAAAGAAAGTGGGATGGGGCCATCGTGACCATACTTGCATGTTACTACTTGCTAATTAGAGCCTCTTCACTCGCATTCCAACAAAAACATTTATATTCCGCAGATTATTTTTGGTGTCATACCAAAACTTCATAACTATATTCAATCTGGCACTATCACATTTTTATAAAACAGTCGTGCTGCTGCAAAAATTCACAAGTCTGAATGAATGAAAGTAAATTTGCTCCAATTATTTCCTAGCGCAACACACCTATGCCAAAATTTGTTATAAAGCTGCCACGATGCTGTTTAGTTTGTGACACCTCCAACACCTCGCAGAATGACGACAAGGCTGTTGGATTTCACCCTCTGAACCACGACGCTGTGGAGTTTTTATTTGCTTAGATTGCTAGAGATTGATATACTACGCCGACATAAATTAATTGCATTCCACTGACAGCATCCTTGGTAAAAAAGGCAGCATTGAAATAGTATATTATTTATATTTATACAAGCAACACACCTTTCATGGTCATGTGTGAGCAGCTAGAATGAAATCATATATATGTTTTACGGCTGAAAATAAAAGCCGGCCAAAGGAAGCTCCCACTGAGGAGCAGTCGAGGGTATTTTAATGCATTATTAATACACGGATGTCAAAATTGATCCGAGTTCAAAGTCCTGTCGCTGCTAACTAGCATCCCATCACTACTCACTGAATAGAATAACGCGAGCACAAGTGTCTTTTTTAAGTTACGCCACATCTGTACGTCTTGGAAAGCTGTCATTACAGGCAATTCAGCGCGAGGAATCCCTGTAAATGGATCATACCTTCATTAGAGGTAGACAATTACACATCCAAGCTTTTATTAACAGCATTAATTATATCATTACCTTTTGCTGCTATTAGAAATTTGCTGTGTGATCAGGCATCATTTGGAAGTGACAGAAAATAACTGCTTGCCGTTTTGCATCTCTGCACTGCGGAGTTATTTTCAGATGACAGACCTCAAATGTTTGATGCTCTGAATATTTGATAGTGAAATAAATCCCTCGGTGCTGCCGGCGGTTGGCGCTTCTTTTTTTTTTTGTCTTTTGAGGAAAGTGTGCGTGCGGCGGAAACACACATGCACACTCTCGCTGGTACAGTAGTAGGTGGTTTTTGTCTCGATGCGAAGCAGCTCCGATCACACGCAGACACACACAGTTGGCAGCAGACAGCTTGCCAGCACGCCAGCTGTAGCATGAGGCTCCAGATCCATCTCAAGCCAACAGGATCAGAGCAGCAGGCCTGTGCTCTCCCTCTTCCTCTCTCTCTCTCTCTCGTGAGAACACACACACTCACACACTCGGAGCGCCTGTGAGCGATACCTTTAGCTGCTGCGCTGTCGGGTCGCCGCGAGGATCATGCATGTGATATCGACACAGGCCACAGGAGGAGGAAGAGACAGAGAATCACACTGGAGTCAGAGTCTGGGATTGGTGCTTCCCCTCTTAAGCCTCCCACCTGCTGCCGACTCCAGCGGGGTCAGAGGTGGTGATGGATCCCACAGCTGGGAGCGTCCCCCAAGAGTGGGTTGTGTGAATTATTAAGGAAGTAAAGAATAATGTTTTTAAATTAGGAACACGGCTTTGATAATTGAAACCTCAGGAATCTACACCGTTGCCAGTAAAGTGGGAATAATTGTTGTTATCAGACACATTCCTCTTTTTATTTCTATTTGTACACACCAGTAATCACTTCTGACCAATGACTACGGCCCAGTTACCCAACGGTGAAACCAGTTCTGACTGAAGAGTGGGACGTCCTGCCCATTAACACCATCAACCAGCTGGTGGACAGTACGCCACTATGTCTTAACGTATTGATCAGTGTCAGAAATGGCCAGACTCAATATTAGTGACACTTGAAAGAGTAATACTGGACATTCTAATGCATGAAATCCCCTCGAATGTGTTTCCTGTTATATGAAAAACTGAAACTAAACCCTTAATCCTGTTGTTCAACACCCCCAGTTTAGTTTAAGCCTGAATACACAGTTTGTAAAAGTTAATTATGGTTTAATTTTTACTGTGATATGCATTGTATGTATGTTGTGATATCAATAAAGTTTTGAGAAGATAATACACTTTATCTATTAAGAATAAATCACTTTGTCGCAATCAGTTCATGAGAAGAAAAATATTGTATTCCAATTTTATGGGCAACAGTGTAGAGGCTACAAACGTAATGACGATCATATTTTTTTGTCTTGACAATTAAAAAAAAACAAAACAAAAAAAAAAACTTGTGCAGTTCCCAACATCATCACTAACAGGCAGCCAAAGAACAGGCTCCCCACACAAAGGACCGTTAAACAGCCCCTGTTCATTCGATCCACTTCAAACTCGACACTGCACTTTTTCAGGTCCTCAGTAATACACCCGCCAATTTTCAAGTAGCTCAGATGTCCGATTATTGAGATACGTGGAGAACAAATGCACACACAGGGATTGGTGGATGCATTAGACTGGTGCAGTGGCCGTTCAGAGGCCTACGACGCAACACCAAGTGTGACATTATTTGTGAACTCATCGATCTAAACTGTAGGGTCCCATATGAGGCCATCACATGATATCATACTTTAACTTTGAAGCCTCACAACAGAGAAGACTGAGGCTCCTCCCACAAGCAGCCAAAGACCCGCTGAAGCCACGCCTCCAGAAACAGCCGTTATTCATCCACTCGGCTTCAAACTGCACCATAATGCAAAGTCTGAAGTTGATAAATGGTTGTTGAGACATGCAAAAAAACACATACAGAGATTTCTGGCGTTAGTAGAGAGAAGAAGCACGTATTGATTGGACAATATAATGAGTGAATTCATACAAAGGACCGAGAAGAGAGCTGTGGCTGTGGTGCTAACGTTCAGGACCAGCAGGATTGTAATGACACATGCTTTCCACAAAATTAAAACAAAAAAATGATGAACTGTATCAGCTTTGGGTATTAATACATTTTAGTGGTGCCAGTAAATTTTGAGCTCCTTCCTGGACTGATAAAACTGGTGCAACAGTATTTGCACATTCGTGGGACATCTGCTCCAGCTGTGCAGCCATTTTCCAGCAGCTGGATGAACATTAACTACAGCGAGCAAGTCACAGTCATTGTGTAGCTAAGGTATGCTTTTTAGTAAAAAATATATAAGACCATGAGGACTGAAGTTTCTGTTAACAAACTGGGATGGCATATTTTATGTTTATTGGATAATATTATGGGTTTCTTTTTTTTACTGTTGGGGTCTACGGCATTTTTAATACAAGAAAAATTGACTGAGACAGACCGAGTTTAAGTGCTAGACGTGCAAAGTGTTAGAAGTCTCACTTAATTCACACCTGGAAGTTCTGCAGCCATTTTCTGTGTCTAACACGATTGGATTTTGTCAGGTCACGATAACAGTTTCCTCCTGGCAATTTTAAATGAAGGTAATGTTTTATGTAAGTCTGTGTTGTTCTTTAAAGGATCCGTGTACTCTGATATTGTGATGAAAACAGTTCTATTAGCCAGTGAAGGAACCCATTCCTGAAGGTAGAGATACCAACGGGGAACATTGGCAAGGCAGCAAAGAAGATAGGGACCAACAAAGACATAGCAAAGACATACCAGACCAACAACTTGCTACCAGGATGAGCAACTTTACTGCAGACAAGCTACATGAGGCATTACATTTGGTCGATATCCCACAGGCTCAATGAGTTCAGCCAGAGCCGGCCCTAGGCATAGGCAGTATAGGCAAATGCTAAAGGCGCCGACATCCACAGGGGGCGCCACAAGCTTACCCGGCTAACTGACATGTATTCAGGCAAGTATTTATCAACAAGCGGTGATGCAGTTTCTCTACCTGTAGCAGCAAAGACATTACGTTAGCGTCTTAGAAGACATTACGCTAGCGTCTTAGCTGCTAACGTTAGCAGCGAAGACGTTACGTTAGCGTCTTAACTGCTAACGTTCGCAGCAAAGACTTTACGTTAGCGTCTTAGCTGCTAACGTTAGCAGCGAAGACGTTAGCGAAGACGTTAGTGTCTTAGCTGCTAACGTTCGCAGCAAACACTTTACGTTAGCGTCTTCGCTGCTAACGTTAGCAGCTAAGACGTTAGCGAACCGTCTTCGCTAACATCTGAAGACCACGGTAGAGGACCCGCATCGGCGCTTGTGGTTAAATATTTGCCTGAATACACGTCAGTTAGCCAGGGAGTGTCGCAAAGACTTGTTTCTTCAGTTTCATTTAGTGTGTTGTTTATACTTAAATAAAAGCTTGAATACATGCATACAGTTTGTGTTACTGTATGAAAATTAGGAATGAAATTCACTGAGATGCTAGGGGGCGCAAACTACAATCTTGCCTGGGGCACCAAATTGGTCAGGGCCGGCCCTGAGTTCAGCATAACACGAATAGTGATATAACCGATTTTGATGGTACTGACGTTTGCCGTCAAAATAACAACAAACAACGATGAGAAGACAAACAGTCCCTTAAAGACAACTCACTGCTTGACTGTAATCACCTGAACGTCTGCCCCTTTATCAGTAGAATTCTTTATTTCCTTTCATATTCTTTCCCCATGCTTCACACTTTTTAACGATTGCGAGTGTGACCCAACTGTAAAGTATGATCAGACGAGAGGGCCGGCAAACATAATGATGTGCTGGACCAGGCAGCGAATGGCCCGGAGGCTAATAAAGCCTTGTACTAAACAGTTACTATTGATTAAGTCTTAGCCTCTAAATGAATTGTTGTAATAAGATCAATCTTAATTTTATCTGGGGACACTGGCCCCCTTTCTGCACCTTCATCAGCGGGAGCTCGGTATGGTAATTTTCCTTTTTCAGAACAAATCTGACATGTGGAGGTTTTACAACGCAGCCAGCAAAACAAATAAAAGGCTTTGAGATTTGCATAGTATAAGACCTAGTAATCTTGTAAAAACTCTTAATCTGACCTTTTACGGGATCTTTCTTCAGCATATCTCCAGCACTGACCTTTTTATTTATGAGACTATACTGTATTTACGCTGGCATAAAGCAATAAAACAGGATATGTTGCTGAATAAATGAAAAAATGGAATCTATTGGAGGAAAGTTACATGAAATATTAGAATTTTGTTGTTACCTCCGCCAAGACGGCTATTTTTTAGCCGGCGTTTATCTGTGTGTTGGTTGGGTTGTTTGTTAGCAAGATAACTCACAAAGTTAAAGTCTACTCACCTTGTTTGCACTATTTCTTATATTTATATGTACATTTTTTATTTTTTGTTTCTTCCTGTCTCGTATATGTGTACGTCTGTTGAAAGCTGCTATCAACGATGTGAATTTCTCCACTGTGAGATAAATAAAGGCATATCTTATCTTATCTTAAAGTTACGACCGGACTTTCATAAAAATTACAGGAAATGTTGATATTCGCACAATGAACAGGAGACTGATTTTTGGTGATGTTCTGGCTTACCGTTTGGTTATTCTGTCATAAAACGGTAAATACTGTTAAGTGCCACAGTCGCGCAGAATGTTGTTGTTGCACCGTTCGTCCACTAGATGGAGCTCTGACTCCATTGAGTCCTTCAGTCCTCACCGCTGTCTTCTCAGCAGAGCAGGAAGAAGCTACAGCCAGGAAGCATTACAGGAGTGGGCTGAGCTGCTGACAGATAAGTTTATAATGATGATGTGACTTAAACAATGACTCAGCATGTCTCCTGTTTCACTTAAACTCTCTTTGCCATGCGTCATGACGACTGACACGTGATTCATTGCGTCGGTCGTGCTTTTCATTTACGTTGCATTGCTAAAGTTGTGCTAATCTAGCTTAAGCTACACCCTGGCTGTTTATGCTAGCAATAACATTGCTTTAGTTATGCCAACCTAGCATAGCGTTAGCAAACAGCTTGAAAGCCAGTAAGTAACTGCAGAAACAACGTAAGTGTACAAAAGAGTACAGAACGACCATTCATCACTCCGTTAGCTTGTTATTAATGATATCAATGTTAATTCAAATGCTAAAGCTATGTTTTGGTTGTCCATGAATCTAATAGTGTAGATCAAATGAATGCAGGACTTTGGCTGGAAATCACAATGTGGTGGAAATGAGCTGCTTGGAGGCGGTTCTTGTTGATTTCTTTTACGATTATCAACTCAAGTTACATAGAAATACCACCGTTACAGATGCAACTGTATCACTGAGACACATGTACGGAGACTCATTGTAGAGAATAAAAATAATATAGGGCACATTATGATTCTGCTTTATGATATGATAGTGAAAACCAGTATATTCTTGTTGATAAGAGCCACTTGTGGGTTACTTGGTTAACCTGTGGCTGACATTTGGCTAAGCTGTGGCCTGCCTGAGTTTGACATTTGGCAGCACATGGGGCATCATTTCCTCCAGTATGTGAGCCAGATGAAAGTAGCCATCACTGTGTCCAAAATGAGTTTTTCTTTTTTTTTTTATCTGAAAGTTTTTCATCAGAAAAAATTAAATAACTCCAAGAGACAAACACCTACATACATAATTTAAACCGTTAAGAAGTTCCGGCTGTGACTGCGGTCCGGCCTTGACTGCCGGTTTGAATTGTCTGGTCCTCGGAGGCTGAGACGTTGAGTGTTTTTTCGCTCAGTGAATACGGCGTGTCACAGGGGTTAAATACCACCTTAAGGAACAATAGAATTGAAAGTGAAGGCAATTAGCAAATCAATAGCTGTTCAGAGCTAGCGGTTTCTAGGGAGGTTAAACATCATCATTCTAGAAAAGGGGTTGGCAACGCTGTTTTTCTTCCCTCCCTCTCTTCATTCTGAAATGTTGTTTTTTTTTTCCTATTTCTTTTTCTTTGCTGCTGCTAATTAGCAATAAAATGCAACCCTCCAGAAGCACTTCAGTGGAAAATGGAACATTGATTTTATTTATGTTTGTATCAAGGCACTTTATAAAATATTGAGGTGGGTAAAAATGCTGTGAATTGATTTAAGCAAACAGGGAGGAAGAGGTTTGACAATCTAAATTATAAAGTAGAGGTCGCTCCTCCTAAAACTTTAACATAAAGGCTTTTAATCTATCACTCCGAATGCATCAAAGCTGAGAATTCTCAAGGAGGGCATTGATTTTTCAAAGTAATTGCTCACATTCCAATTCATGAAAAAAAAAAGAAGAAGAAGGCTCGAGCGGAGAGCACTCAGACCATTTTGGCTGTGACGAATCCCGACAACGAGAAGTGTATGTGTTTTATGAAGTTTTATATAAACTTCATAGGTGTAATATGCAATCGCGGCGTTAAATAAGCTCTATTAAATTAGAGCGCCGACATCCAATCTGCTAACCGAGCAGCAGCCATTTAACTTCACAGTCAAAGCTCACCTTTGAAGATTTTTTTTTTTAGCACTATGATGGTTCTGTTGTGATTTCCAGCCGGTACAATTCTTCCCAGACTACAGAGCAATCCTCTGTACTTTCAAGCAAAGACACTGCAGCGTACAGTTGTCACCCGACAGGCCGGCGGGACGCTGGTGCTGCTCTTTGAGGATGCCACTGGGTCGACGTTTTGGCCGACACCTCATCCATCTCGGCCTCCCTCAGCCACCTGAGCCTGCCCCTAACAAGGAGCTGGGGGAATCGGGAGATGGGAATGGGGATGTAAGGAACGTCGAAAGGGGAAAGGGGTGAAGGGGAGGCAAAGGGCGGAAAAGGACGGGAGCAAAGGATGAAGGAGAAGCGAGGAGGTCAAGATAAAGTGAAATAACGGGGAGAAAAAAAAAGAAGGGGGGGGAGGTGGCCAAGAGAAGACAAGTGTTCCTTGAAATAAAAAATTGCACTGGGGGGGTGAGCGATGGGGGTTGGCGAGGTAGAAATGTAAAAGGAAAGGGAGAAAAAGTAAGGGGGAAAAAAGTGATAAAGGACCAGGAATGAACCGCTGGTCAGCATGCCTGCCTTGAGGGTTGTCATTATATTAAAGCTCCCAAAGGCATTTTACCTTCAGCCATGGCAAGGTGACCTATTGCGCTCAGGCAGCGGAACAAACCAACTGTCAATTAGTGTTATCACCCACTGGTGGCCTTAGCGAGTTGAGTTGATGGGGCCACCGTGGTTGCCCTCTTCTTTAAGATGATGTGAAATCTCCCTTTTGTTGTCATTTTAGAGCATTTGGAGATACCTATAGAAGACTTGTGTGAGCGGTACGACAGCATTAACCGTCTTTCTCCTAAAACAATGCACAGAGGTAATAAAAATGTAAAAACTACATTTGAGAGTATGTTTGCATTAAATATAGACACCAAGTGTTGATGATCTATGATGTATTTTCTCTTGTTTGGGTGCTATAGCCCAGCTCTGATGCAGGCCATCATGCAGGATATCACTGTCCTGGATGGCTGTCAGAGCTCCCCAAGCATTGTACTGACTTGTGCATTCATACAATTTAGTAAATAAAGAATTGGGGGCATCACAGTGCCAAAAAACTTCGTAGTCCATATCAACACCACTGATTCTCAATACCAATTCTGACATCGCAGCAACATGACAACCTAAGAAATTAATTATTTCAGCATCAATGCTTTCATTTGAAAAAAAAAACTGGAACAAATATTAAACAATATTGTGCTAAAAATAATTAAAACTCCAATTTTGTAGTGACATTAGCACTTCTACAGCACTACAGTTGCCTGATATATGAAGAGAATGCAAAAAAAATAAAAATAGGTTATGTGTAATAAATATATTTTAAAAATAACATTGCAAATAAAAGCCTTTAAAGTCTTTAAAATATCAATATTGTGATGTGAGGATATTTTCTATGCCTTGGAAAGATCTGCAAGTAGTTGGTATAATTGGTGACATTAATGTTCAAAATACAATAACGTCTATGTTTTTAACTAACACTTATTTTTTTCGTTAAGTAAAAAGCTATTGTGACAAATGTAGAGTTCATTTGCAAAAACAGATCACTCCACTTTTATAGATTTTCAGATAATTATTTCTTTTGTTGTTTGCTTAAGATGATATCAATCAAACTGAAGTTGAGTCAATTTGACTCAGTAGAAATGACAAAAATAGAGATAACTTAAGGTTGATTGATGTTGTCCCAGGTAGACGATGGAAAAATGGGTTTTCTGATGGTTTGTGAGGATGGATTTATCTGTTTTTGCAAATGAACTCCTCAAATGTTTTTCTTCAGGGTCACTTGTTGTTGCATCATGATTGGCTCCAGTCAACTTGGTTCAGTACAAAAGTTTCCAAGTCTTTGAAAAGTATGGAAGTACTTTGACTTGTCACAGAACTAAAAGGTGGCTGGGCTTTACAGAGTTTGAATGGCACCACAACAGCACAATGCACAAACATCTAAAGAGAAAACGCTCAGGTCCTTCTCAGCATGAAGATACTTCACATAGGGTTGCTTCTCTCCTGCTCCCTGTGCTCACATGTATTGTGATTTAACACAACTAGAGTTCCAATACAGCTCATCAACAGAAACACAAGTATGAAATAATGACTGAGGCTCACTAAATGTGGTTCATTAAGACTACATGTTGACCAGCTGTCACGTCCAAGCTGCTGCTCTAAACCAATAAATACAAATTTTATGGCCATGACGTTGTCTAAAGAAATTAATAGAGTCCATCCCAGCTGACTTAGTCTACCATAAGACAGCACATAGAGACAGACAGTTGAGCTCACTCACAATTTAGAATCACCAAAAAAAAAAAAAAAGTTGTATCACCTCTCAATACTATTATTATTTTTGTGTTGACTAGAGGTAGAATAAATTCTTTGTGAACCATCAAAAACACAAAATTTAGAACGACTATATTGAAAATCCAAGGCCCAAGATAGAAATGCAATGCGACAAAAATGAATACGCCTGTAAAAACTGACACCTAACCTAACTTGTGATTCTAAATTTAACTTGTGATCCCCACACTTGGTCAGTTTTGGGCCTATGCATTAGGCCTATTCACATATTTTCATCATGGCTCCACATGGAAAAGAATTGTCGGGGGAATTCATAAAAATCTGATTCATAAAATTGGAAAAGGATACAGAAAGACTGGTGACCAACTAGAAACTAATCGCAGCATTAACCAGGCGGTGCAGAAGGAGCTAAAGCAGCACTAATCAGAGCCACAGCTGCCGTCCTGCTAAAATGACGCATTACTTGCACGGTCAAGTGTTCCGATCTGGCACGGCGGTTTTCAATGAAAATTAGTTTCTGTGACAGCTTAGATATCGAATAACATCAATCTTTATGAACGGCATCTGTGGGAGAAAAAAAAACCCAACGCTGGCTTGTGTTTTCCCAAAATAATTGCGAGAACAACTTTGCCAAATAACATGAAAACAGGCCTGTGGAGTAATGACTGTTTGTTATTTTTGTTCCATAAGATGAAGATAAATTAGCTTGGCTCTGATCAGTCCAGCATGTTTGGCGTAAACCTGATCGGGACTACCACCAGTGGATGTATGGTCCTGACAGTGAAGCATGGACGTGGGAGGATACGGGGGTGAACAAGTGTAAAAGGTGTCAGAGAGATGACAGATGGCACCGTGGATGCCTGCGGATATACCAAAATAGTGACTGACAAGATGAATAAAGCAGAATAAACGCTGTAGAAAAAAAGTAGAACCATGATTGGGCCAAGTATGTCGCTTGACTTGAATCCAGTAGAACAACTTCCCACAGATGTTTGAGAAGAAAGATGAAGAAACCCAACAAGAGAAGCTAAAAAAATTATCTCTCTCTCCTGAAATGTGGCATCCTCCGTGGTGAGAAGGGTTGAATCCGTCATCAAAAATAAGGTTGGACATTCGAAATATTGACAAAATAGAAGATTTGAATCCCAGTTATTGTGTTGCATAAAATCCCTACTTCAATTGTAAGGTGATGCTACATTGAGCCATTCAAAGGGATCCTCGCTCCTGTTGCATGCTGCAGGTAAATGGGTTCCCATAAAGGAACAAACAGTGTCACTAATATAGATCCACTTTGACATTTACACGTAATGAATTTTAAACATCAGCATCATTAAATAAAGAGACGCCAGCAGCAGGAGGTCGACGGAATTAAGAAGAAACATCAGACCAGCTCCCACCGCACTGATCGGCTCTCTCCGTCTGTCCCATTAAAGCAGCCTGTTGCTGGATGCTCTCCTGAATCAGAGGCTTAAAGAAGGTAATAAAGAAATCTGGTGAAGGCTGGAATGTGGGATGTATCGCAAACATTTGTGGGAGGTTTTATAGTGATTGCACTCAACTCCCCCCTGAGAGTACGTGGGGCTTAGATTTAGTGCCACCTTTGGAGGATTTGAATTTAGCTCCGAGAACAAGTCCCAACCCGGGCGGAGGAACAAAAGCAGAACCTGTGAGAGCAGCTACAAACGAGGCTAAGACTAAGTTCTAGTGGTGGAGAAGCCCATAATGGAAAAGCCCAGGTGATGATGTCATGGCTTTGGAAGCTTTTCATAGGTTAATTGACAACATTTCCATTAACTGGAGGCACATCTGTGAATGTATTTTAAGGCACACCTCAAACACACTGCTTCCTTTTGTGACAACATGGAAAAGATAGGAAGATATCAGGAAGAGAATTGTGGACCTCCACCAGTCTGGTTCATCCTTGGGTACGATTTCCAGATGCCTGAAGGTTCCACGTTCATCTATTCAGACAATTATACTCAAGTATAAACCCCATGGGAATGTCCAGCCATCATAGGGCTCAGGAAGGAGACGGGTTCTGTGTCCCAGAGATGAAGTGTTTTGGGGCATATCAACCCCAGAACAAAAGCTAAAGACCTGAGAAGATGCTGCTGACGCTGGTCAGAGAGTCATTATCCACAGTGGAACCAGTCCTGTACCGACATGGACTGAAAGGATACTCAGAGAGGAAGAAGACATTACTTCAAAAGCAACATAAAAAAGACAGATTGCAGTTTGCAAATGCACACAGAGACAAAGGCCTTCATTTCTGGAGACATGTCCTGTGGTCTGATGGAACTAAAACTGAACTAATTGGCCTTAATGACCATCGTTACATTTGGGGGAAAAAGGGGGAAGCTTGAAGCCTGAGAACACCATCCCAACTGTGGAGCACGGGGGTGGCAGCATCATGCTGTGGGGTGTTCTGCTGCAGGAGGGACTGGTGCACTTCACGAAATAGATGGCATCATGAGGAAAAGACATCTATCCATCCATCATCTATACACCTTAATCCTCACTAGGGTCGTGGGGGGCTGGAGTCTATCCCATCTGATTTAGGGTGAAGGCAGGGGACACCCTGGACAGGTAACCAGTCTATCACAGGGCTACAAGCACACTCACATTCACACCGACGGACAATTTAGAATCACCAATTAACCTCAACATGTTTTTGGACCTTGTGGGAGGAAGCCAGAGAACCCGGAGAGAACCCACGCTGCACGGGGAGAACATGCAAACATGCAGAACTCCATGTTGCTGCGAGGCAACAGTGCTACCAACTGTGCCACCTTGCAGCCCAGGAAAGAACATTATGTGGAAATACTGAAGCAACATCTCAAGACATCAGCCAGGAAGTTAAAGCATGGGCACTAATGGGTCTTCTGCTTTGTGTTGGACTTTACAAGATAAATTGTAATCAGGACTAAGTAACCCATAAGACCTCCACCACGACCCTGCTCACTGTGATAACTTCCCAAAGTTGTAGAAACTTTCTCATCTTCAAAGTCAAGCCACAGAAACATTTCTGTTCATTCTCTTGACCTCTCTCAACCGGCACCCAGCTGTGCTGCAAAACAATATCAATGTATCTATAAGGTGAGCCTATAGACACAAACCCAAGCACATAATAAATCACTGAGCATCCTTTCCAACTCCAAGGCCGAGCTGACTCTAGTTTAACTCTCTCCGTGTGTGACTTGACTCCTGAGAGGACGCTATTTTCGGGTATCTTCTCTCCATTCTCTTTTAAAACACTCTCCCCAAAACCAGAGTCACTAAAAAGCCCTTCCACTATCATTAATTAATGCTGAGTTGATTAGTTTTCCCCACTTGCCGCTTCAGAGCCCGGTTGACTTTTTTTTTTTTTTTTTTTTTCCCACATGCTTATAAAATAGAAAGAAGCAGCGGTGCGGCGTTGAAATGCGGTCGATCACTGCTGGAAATTAAAGTCCAATGAAAAGTGGACTGAGTGGATTCAGTGGTGCGTGGGGGGAAAGGGAAGCCTAAAGGCCGCGTATATGTGTATCTGCTGGTGAGTTATCTGAGAAACAAGTAGGGAGAGTGGTGTGTTAATGCATAAAGTTCCTGCATTGACAGAGAGGAGGGACGCAATAAAAGCATAAAAGAAACACAATGTAATGCAATTTAATAGCTGTGCAAGTTGCTTATAGCGTTCAATTTTTTGTCGAGAGTGTGTCAGAAAAAGTGTGAAATTATGTCCGTGTTTTTTTTTTTTTCCCTTTCTTTTGTCGTTGGCCTCAACGGCAGCCGATCACAAAGGGTTAGATTACATTACGTTGGTGTTGCTTTTTATTGTGTTTTCTGCCCGTAGATATTTCTTTTTTTCTGTGAATCGCACTTTTGCATCCCCGTGTTTCCTTATAAATAATGGACACGCGTGCCTGTGAAAGACCTGAAAAGAGAAAGAAAAAAAAGAAAAAAAGCCAGAGGAGGTGAGAGACATGAGTGAGAGAGCGGGAGATGGAGGAAGAGCGATCTCATGGTAAACACACAGCCTGGAGCTCATTAAAAGTGTCTCTCAGAGGGCTCGGAGGCAGCAGCAGAGTTGGACTCGGTCTAGCCCTTGTCCTCCCGGCTCCATACTAAACAGCCTAATTAGACTTAGATTCTCCTGAGCTCCCTAATGATGGCGTTTCGCAAAGACAACACGAGGAAACGCGGCACGTCGGGAACCTCGATCTGACGCCACGTGCTCTCGTCGCGCCCTCGCTCACATCAATACCGTCGGTTTATGCGCTTGTTTCTTTTGCCGCAGTGGAGCTGTGATTGCGTTCGGGGGATTGAGCGGTTCATCTGTTAGCGATTGTTGTTTTTTTTTTACTGTTTTAATGCTTGGCAAATTGACTATACCGCTGCTGGAAAACGCAGTATTTGTTTGAACGTAATGACAAATAACTTGCGGCTCAATAATAACAGTGCAAATAATAAGTCCAAGCGTTTTGAAACCGGAGGCCTTGTAGCCTTGTGTTGTTTTTGTCTGCCAGGTGTCTTCATTATTTACAGGTGTACGGCAAAATCACTGGCTCGCTAACACGCGCATACTAAATACCTTTATTTTCTGGATTATTCAGGCTGCCCAGGAATGCCATCAATTTTCATGTGTGTGGTGCTACGCTCATGTTGAAAGACACTGTTGTATTAAAAATATGAATACTGTCATGGATTATTTTAGCCTGTATGATCCAAAACGCCCGACAGATTCACAGTATACGTATTGATCAAGGACAGTGTTGGTGTTTTATGGACTGAAGAAGCACGGTGATGGTATTTTCTTTCATTTCGGTCAATAATTATTGATCATTTTTAATGGCCTATTTTTATTAAAGACCAGGATTTAAAAAAAAAAAAAAACTTCATTTGAATGTAACCACTTTAGCCGATTTACCAATATACACAATTTTGATGTGAACACAACAAAGGAATAAACAAAGCGAGTAAAACATGGAGGGCAATGCTGGTGAGGCTAAGGTTGAGATTCTGAGTGTTGCTGCCACACCTGTACACTGCATTGACTGCCTCCCATTGAATGTTTTTACATTTTGAGTGTGAAATATTTGTCCAGAGAGGCACAAGAAAAACAAAATCTGTGGCATGTACAGAACTATGGGCGAATAATCCCACAATGCAGTGCGTCACATTTTTTTAATAGATGCAAAGACTGAAATTGTGTAACACTGGAATTGCTGATGAAAAACAGGGAGAAATAAGTGAGCAAAATCTACAAGCTGCCTGTTATACAGACCTGCTCCACCCCTACATCCCCTCCTGTACCCTCCGTTCTGCAAATGCTAACCTCCTGACCGTCCCTAGGACCAGACTCTGGACCTGGGGGAACAGAGCCTTCTCTGTTGCCGCCCCCTCCCTGTGGAACTCACTCCCACAAGACATTCGCGACACTGTTGACCCGACCACTTTCAAGTCCAAATTAAAAACACACCTGTTCCGCACTGCTTTCAACCTGTCACCTCACTAATCTACACACATCACATTATCTACACAACATTAACTATGTAGGTATGGATTTATTTTTATTTATTTTCTTTTTATTTATTTTCTTTTGCTTTTCCAACTGTTTGCTCTGTTTTCTTTAGTTTGACTTATTCTGTATACTTGTATTTGCTTTTTTTCTATTTGTTTTGTTTTTATTTTTAACATGTAAAGTGTCTTTGAGTTTGTGAAAAGCGCTCTATAACATTTTTTTTTTAAAAGGAGTGAATGAGAAGATGATTTCAGGCATAATAGTGTGAGTTAAGGCTTCAGTATACTTTCAGATTCTCGTCTTACGCGTGAAACTGTCTGATATCAAAATTGGGAAGCCGGCACCTGAGAATTTAAAAAACTTTCTGAAACTAAATCTAATGACCAACTAATGCTGCAACAGGACTGCGGTGTAGAGATGAGAGTATATAAACTCTCTTCTAACATTGTTTACGCAGCTATTTCTATGTTTACTGAGTTACAAATAAGGGCAACTTCCTGAATACCTTCAAGAAACGACTCTCTCAGATTGGGCACTGTTGTACAATTCGAACCATGTTGGCAGGATTTTTTTCTCTTGTTTTGAGTGTTGCTGTTCGCTAATTAAAAAAATGAATTTTGCTCTGAAACAAATGTAGTTTTGCATGTGTGCTATAGTAAGAAAGGTTTCAGGTTTGAAAGACATGCTCGCCTCAGTCTCTGTAATCAGTAACCAGTTCTGTGAGCCTGAACAACTGAATGTGCACCTGCCAGCCAACAGGGCCACACTCTCCTCGTTCTCCTCTCTGACTGAGGAGGACGTCTCCAAACTATTGCTGGACTCTCGTCCCACTATCTGTCCACTGGACCCAATACCATCCAACTTCTTACAAACCATTTCTTCAGCACTTAACCCTGCAGTAACACACATCATCAGCTCCTCACTTGCTACGGGTGTGTTCCCCGCTGCACTGAAGCAAGCTTGAGTCACTCCAATATTCAGAAACCTACACTCAACCCAGCCCAGGTCAAAAACTACAGATCAGTTTCACTCCCGCCCTTCCTATGTAAAATACTTGAGCGAACCTTCTTCAGTCAAATCAGTAAACCTGTATGACCTAAATCAGTCTGGTTTTAAACGTGGTCACTCCACCGAGACTGCACTCTGGTCTGCTACAGAATGACAGCGTTCTGCTAGAGCTGCTGGACAGTCTTCAGCTCTACTGCTGCTAGATCTGTCAGCTGCCTTTGACACGGTTAACCACCAAATCCTTCTCTTCAGAGTATCTTGGAGGGGAGAAGTGTCCGAACCACACAGCTTATTCAAAGGGGTTCCTCAAGGGTCAGTGCTCGGTCCCCTCCTCTTCTCAATATACACAGCCTCACCTGGCACAACAATCCACTCCAGTGGGTTCTCATAGCGTTGCTATGCTGATGACACCCAGCTCTTCCTTTTGATCCCTTGCAGACATATCGGCATGGATGAAAAAACACCACCTTCAGCTTAACCCTTCCAATACTGAGCTCCTTGTCATCCCAGCCAGTCCCTCAATACAACAAGAAATCAACATCAAGCTTGAATCAACCCAACTTAAACCCACATAGTCATGGGTGTCATGATTGGTGACCAACTAACCTTCAAGGCTCATGTGGCCTCTGTTGCTCAGTCGAGTTGATTTGCCCTATACAACATCATAAAGATCAGACCCATCCTGTCTGAACATGCAGCACAAATCCTGGTGCAGGTCTCATGATGCCATGCATCGACTATTGCAGCTCCTTCCTGGCAGATCTCCCCGCATCCAAACCTCTGCAGATGATCCAGAATGCAGCAGCTCGTCTGTTTTTTTGTTTTTTTTCCCAACCAACCCAAAAAACAGCACATCACCCCGCTGTTCAGATCGCTTCACTGGCTTCCAGTAGCTGCCCACATCAAATTCAAAACTTTGACACTTCCCTAGAAAAC
>NW_007577784.1:259256-281390 GCF_000690725.1 Stegastes partitus
AATGTGTAAATCAGATGTTTAAGTTTCTTTAGGTGGCTCTCTCTGCTCCGTTTAGAGATATCACCTCCTCTACTAACTCTGCACAGCTTCTATTTTTGTAAATAAGCATTGATATGAAAATGTCAGCTGGGCCTCCCTATGTTTTAATTACTCATGTTTTTTAGATGAACCACTCATGCTACCCACGCCGCGGAGATAAAACATGCAGTGCGGTGTAAAGAAAGAGGAACAACTAATGCAGGCGGAGGGAGTGAAACGCTGACAAGAAGTCAACTAGAGGAGGGCAGCAACAAAGGGAGATGGTTTTCAATATTTGTCCTTTCTCCTTATCAGACGAGCGGTTACCCTCCGTCTCTTCATGCTCTGAGGAAGAACTGAAACACGAGGAGATGAGATCAAGAGACGAGGGGTGCAGGGGGGCGAAGGGGAAGAGCAGAAAATTGAACGATCAGCTAACAGGCTTTGTTGAAACAAAGCTCGCTGTGGGCATCAAAGGCGACGGGAGGGGGGGAAAGATGAGCAAGCAGGGGGCAACAAACAGACAATAAACACTGTATCCCCAACGGGAATACAGGAAAATGAGGATGTGACAAGAGTTCTGATACGCAGCCTATACGCTCCAGCTATCCTCCAATGAAGTCACTGGATGCTCTCACACACGCAATTTACACGCGTGTAACGTACGGGACACGTAAACACATGTGACGTGTCGCTCCTCCGCGTGCTCTCTGACATGCGGGATTAAGAGTGATTTGCTGTGATTAGGCAGCCGCTAGTTAAGTTCAAGCAGGTTTTTGTAATAGTTTAATTCATGGGCAAGGAGACGGGCTTAAATGAGATTGTGGAGTGTGGTCGATTAAGCTCATTAGGCGTTTTGAAGAGGGCAGTCTTTTTTCTCGCATCCCGCAATCAGATCAGGGATGAAAATGGGAATTAATTAGGAAGAGAGGCTCCTGCTGTCCCGTCCCGATGTACTTTCTCTGTGTGTAAAATGGGCGGGCTGGAACTTCAGCGCTTTATCAGCCTCGGGCCACCACAAGTGAAGCTTTTTTTGTGGCTAATTCGAGTCCATACAGTAAGTTTAAGGAGGGCTGTTTACATTGTTTTAAAGTTACCAACCAAATCAGCAGAAATAAGCTGCATTTGCATTCGCTGCTGTTAAGCAAATTTCCGGAGTTAGGCACATCAGTGTAACCAGCTGGTGGTCCTAATTCTCCAATTTCACGTGCTCTCTAAGTATAAAACTTCTGCTGCAACATTTCAAGATTTACTTCAGCGTTTTCGTTCCTTTCAGAGCACCTGTTTAGCACCCATGTGCTCGTGTCGATGGGCTCACAGACTTCAGAGAAGACGTCTTCTGTCACCTCACAGATATGAACTGACATATAGATATCGACACTTGTGCCAATATCTGTTCGGCTCTTTTCAAGATGTTGCATCGTATATTTGCTTTCAATACTCTTATCAAAATGAGACGTAATTACGTGGGATCGTACACTGGCGCTGGATGGTGGTGCCTACCAATGAGGAGCTACTGAAGCTCCACCTACAGGCAGCCGAGGACCCAACAAGTGTTTCCCAAAGACTTGGTTGAATGCAGAAGTCGTTTGGAGAATGGCCCAAGCAAGTCCTTCATTTCCACACTCGTAAATATCACGACTTGGATGACTGACAACCTTCACATATATAACATTCAATTAAGGCATTAATCTGCAATCATTTGACTCTTCAACAGGGTCCCCACTCTTTACAGGAAACCAGTTATCAGAATATCTACAGGACATGAACATTATTAACGCTTGTTGGGGGACTGTTTTTTTCCACCATGTTGTTGTCACTTTCATTTATGGTGACCAGAACAGCAACAAAGAGGACCTCTAAAGCTGTATCTGTGTCCTCATGGACGATGGCGTGATATCGCCAGCATTTGGCGAAAGGGATTTTTCTGGATTGTTACGATTTCCAGCTTCCAGATGTTTCAGAAAGACATGACATAAATCCACAAGAGAAGCCGTGGATGGGTTGTTGTTGCTTTAAGTGAAAATTGTTGCCACCCTGATCACATTACTGCCAACGAACATTTCTACAGTCCACATATTCTCTACTCTATGCAGGAGTTTTCACAGGACGGCCTGGTTGTTGTTTACATCCCTCTCACCGCTAACGTAGCAACCACGTGGAACCAGTCGAATGCACCCCAATGTATTCCCTGATTATATTGTATTTCTTGCTATTTTTACGACTTGCACACATTTGAGCAGTTGGTCACAAAGCACTTTTGACTGCAGGAATTACTAAAGTAGCTCTGATTCTAGCAGAAGACCGGTACGTCAGATGGGGATCGCATCGTAGACTAACTCAGGGTTCATGTCTGTAGAAGTGTGAATCTGCAGCTCGCTAACCTGAATCCACTTCTCGTTTCAATCACGTTGCCTACTCACGTAGCCTCATCTCCAGGAATGCATCTTGTCCAGACAAACGCACCCTTAAGTTAACTTCTGAATCAAATCTCATTAGGAAGAGAAGCACTACTAACAAATAATCACTGGGAACATTTGATTTTATCAGCTTAAAGTTTTGTTTCATTGTGTTCCTTCAACTTTCAGATAATATGTATGTATATTTAATAGCATGCAATATTAAAAGAGCTATGAATAAATAACCAACTTGTTATTGCACCACCTGAAGACTTACAAAACCAACTTTAGTCTCGACCAAACAATATACTTTCCTTCTTAAACTTATTAAAGTACTGATAGTTTTTCAGCATTTGAGTTCTTTATACTTGTTGGTAGAACTAACAAGCCTGCCGCAGCGCCTGGCAACAGCTCCGATTAACAACACAAGCAGCCTCGCACGTCTTATTACCAAATTTACATTCATCATTAAAACTAATTACATCCCATACTTTCAAGATAAACCTTTGCATTCGCCATGTTTCGGCGAACATCTTGTGTTTGTTGTGGCGCGTCTCTCCCACAGCTGTGCGCCGCCGACACAGCTTTAATGTAACATCACCTCGGCGCTCTGAATTTATTAGAACATTTATCACCGGCGAGGAATAGCAATAATCAAGGTAAGCGACAGGCTTGATCGTTTTATCGCTCAGTTATCATCAAACGGGAATAATTGGCTTAAGTAGCTGTGCAGATCCGCGGAGACGCTTCAGAAGTGTTTAAAGCACAGCGATCGCAGACGTGCTTCTTTTCATGTTGTTTTTGAAGTCGATCTCTCCTTCTTAGTCCACTCTTTGGCGACTCCGCCCTCTGTGCTGCTGAGACAGATGTTAGGAGGAGACGCAGGGATGCATCTGTACACATCTGACTGGCTGGAGGTGTTTCCATGACACGTCCGCAAATAACAACCGAGGTTCGACTCCAAAAGACTTGATTGATAAGGACCTGCTCCCCCCAAAAAAATACGAATCTACCCATTAACTGCTTTTCTGTGCTCGGTGCTCTCCGGGCCGTAAAAGAAAAAAAAAATTATCAGACAACTCAAGGCATCAAAATATCAACACAAACCTCTAAGAGTTTGCGATTCCTCTCACAAGCAGCGAGAGAAATGGATAAATCATTCAGTGTTGGATTTGGGTTTAAAAGGGAAAAATAAAAACAGTAGCTCTTCAAAAGGGTTGCTAGAAAACCTCAGCAGTTCATTACTTATGAACGCTGATGTTTGTAATATATTATTTATTCAGCAAACTCATTTCAAGTGCAGCGCTGTTTACAGTATTTCTCTACAAGCTGTTCAAAAGTATAAAGACGTGCTTCAGGCTAGAAAAAGCATTTCATCACAGCGTGCAAGTTCTCCCTCTACATTAAGAAGTGATTGGGATACAAAGAGCTTGAGCGAGCTGGTGCTGGTGAGTACACACAGCGCTCTGCATTAGAGCAGATACACGCAGTAACAGCTCAGATAAGAGGGAAGAGACGGTATGTAGGGTTTCAGACCAGAGTCGATCTCAGTTCCCATATTCCTCCCGGTGATGCCTCATTACTTCTGTTACATATTTTTCTTGTGAGCTGAAGTTCTATACATCCACTGCACCGTAATTGGGTGTTTTAGTCGGCTATAAGTTCTGAGGTTATTATGACAAATTTTTGGCAAATCAGTGAAGAAAATGTACAAGCGAGTTAGAACATCCCCCTCCGTTTATAAGTTTACTTTGCTTCTCGCCACAACTTTAAAGTCACATTAGAGCTGCGAAAGGCATAATGTCTACGTTGGAATACGACATTTTGAACAACTAAAGCTGTGTTGATTACAATCATTTGGGGACGGCGCACGGCAACAAAGGCTTTGTTCAAACTTGTCTTTAAATGATCTCGACAAAAATCCAAATGCAAAAACATGCCTTCGCTAAGTGGCGAGAGCAACAAAGACAACATCAATATCAAATTATGGGGGAGTTGTCTCAAAATAAAGTTGCTTATTGAAAAATGTATTTTTTCTAATATTAAATGTTGAGGAGCAGGACGCAGCATGTGACTGACTGGAGAGTTGTTAAAGGCTAAATATTTGACTTATTTATCGAATGGATAACCTGTTGAAAGAAACCAATTAAGCTTATCACAAGTCAGTTAACAAGTAAGTCACCATGTCCTGTTGGGATATTTAAAAAAAGTATGGAGACATCCACTGTGTGCAAGCTGTGCATAATATTACTATCTTATACTTTGCAGAAGTACAGAAGCCGAGACCGGTCGTTTTCCGCTACTGTTCTTTCTTCGTCGTTTTCTCGAGATAACAAGTTAATTTTCTCGTTATCTCGAGATAACAAGAATCGTTTTCTCGAGATAACGAGATAATTGGTGTTTGTGTTTGCCCGCTCGTGCCCGGTCCAGGATGGTGACCTCCCACACACCTGGGATTCCATCCTCAGTCACCAGTGGGGGGGCCGGAGGACAGACGAGACCGGGCACGAGCGCTTCATTGTAAGTTGTCGTGCCCGGTCAGCTGTTCTCATGACACGTCATGTCGGAGTTCCCGGTCAGCTGTTTATATAAGATACGTCACACCAGGAAGTCCGACAACTTCTGATGAAGCCTGAAGTGACAGCCGGAACTGTCAACGGGATAACTATCTCGTTATCTCGGGAAAACGAACAAGTAGCAGTTTCCAAATGTCTCCTTTTTTTAAACAAATACAGAGTATGTATTGAATATTATAATGTATAGATTAAGGCTTTTGGCAATAATCACTGAATTACCTACTAATTACCTACTAACATCTCTGTGGCCACACGTGGTCGACATTAGAATATGACTTGTTATGCTGTGAATGTGGACAAAAAAAGCATTTCTGGTCTTGTTTATTTCATTATCTCGTTATCTCGTGAAAACGGTGTTTAAAAAAATGTGCGGCCATGACCGCTCTCGGCTTCCGTACAGAAGTGTGGCAGGATAGGAGAACTTGAATCATGCAGGAATATGTACAGAAAAGTCGTCTTCCCACTTTGCAGATGTGTTTAAATGTTTTTAGTAACACTTTCCTGCATTTAAATCAACACCTACGATTAAAACACGGGTTTTTGTGTTGATGTTGATCATTTGTTTTCCTTCTTTGAAGCAGCGCCTATTGCACCGAACAACTATTATCTTCTTCATCGTCCAGGATGTGCACCAGAGTATCAAGGACAGAACACTACATGCACAGTCTGGTTCTGACAAACAGGTGCTTCAGCCTCGGCTCAGGGGTAACAATACAAATCAGAGTGGCTGTGACAGACAGTGTGAAGGACAGTTCACAATGTCAACTTCTATGGATAGCATCCAGAAGAAAAAAACAAAAAGAAAACACTCTCGCTTGGCACAAAACTGCAAGTTTAAACTTTGCTAAATTACATAAGAAGAAGACTGAATATTAGGAGGACATTTTTTGGTCAGATATGAAGGTAATTCAGTTCAGCTCAGATGAAGCCTCACATGTTTGGTACAAACGTGGTCACGACCACCACAGCGAATGCATAGTCCTGACAATAGTGGTGGGAGTGTAATGATATGACCCGACCCTGTCTTTGAGATGGCATTGATACGAAAACCATAAATGCCTGGGAATATACCAACATACTGGCTGACGAGATGGAGAAGCTCAGCAGAAGAGGAATATTCCAAAAAGAGAAAACTATGGCCTGTCCATAAAAGGTGCCTGACCTGAATCCAACTAAACAACTTTGGATGTTTTAAAGAGAAACGTGGATCAACACAACCCATCCAGCAAAGACCAAAGTTACCAAAATGTCTGAAGGATGGCAGGACATTCAAATCAAATCAAATCAGGTTTACTGTCATGTTGCTGTACATACACAGTAGTACAGGCAAGATGAGAGAGTGTTTCTTCAGGATCATCTAATTAGTACATTTTGCGGACTGCACGTCTGGGATAGGCAAGAAGCTAAACGGTGACTGTCGCTGTCTCCTGAAGGAGGCGCTGCATCCATGCAGACAGCCATCACATTGAACATAGCGAACCTCTTCAGGTCCTGGTAGGTCTTCAGGGACACAAAGACACACATGATGGTGTGACAATGGTGAAGCAGCAGTCCGAAATAATGACCAACTCCAGCTGTATGTCCGTCTGGGATGCTGTCATGGAGCCATGTTTCTGTTAAAGCAGACACACAGCAGTCCCTCCACTCTCTGAGGGTTTCTCTCAGCAAACGTCCAGCTTGTTGTGGAGGGAGCGGATATTGGAGAGCAGGAGGACGGTCCTGCTGGTCTGGAGGGGTTAGCCTTTAGCTCAGCATGGATCCCGGCTCTCTTCCTCCTCCTTAGTTTACGTTCATACCCTTCTTGTTTCCTTCTCTCTCAGGTAACTGCAGGTGTATTCTCCGATCGGACTCCGTGTTGGTGTCGTATGTCCACATCACAACCGATTGGCGCAATTTTAGCACTTTTTATTGTCCTGATGTTCAGCAAAATCTCTCGGCTGTACGGGATGAACATCTGGGATAGACAACACACTCAAAACTTTCGTTGTCTCCTGAAGGGGGCGCTGCGTCCATGCACGCCGCCATCACCATGGCAACAATTTCCTCCAGAAATGTGGTAATCCTCGATGCCAAGGTATGAATCTTGGTAATTATAAATGTGCTGACCTTTTTTATTGCATTAGCAAATCTGCACTGCTAGTTTTTCAAATAAAAGCAAACACTCTGCTGTCAGACGTGCATTGAGAGAGGACACAGATAGATGAATGGCTGTTCTGACATCTAAGTAATACTGCACTGGGATTATTGTATACTATATATGAAGGGCAGATGAAGGGCAGATGAAGCGACACAATCACACGATGACATGATTTTGTCACAGTCCAGCCATTTAGTGATCGTGTTCATCAAAACTAAATGGATAAATTACTCCCATCCATCCATCCATCCATTATCCATACACTGCTTAATACTCTGTAGGGTAGCAGGGGGAGCTGGAGTCTATCTCAGCTGACTCAGGGCGAAGGCAGGAGACACCCTGGACAGGTCGCTAGCCTCTCATAGGTCAACACAGAGAGACAGATGATAAATTACTTATCAATACAATAATCAGATGAGTCTTCATGGCCTTGATCAACATCCTCTCCATCCTGCTTTTAGGCAAAGATCAATGAAACCCAGAATTGAAATGACAAGTTCATTTTTTTTACATTATAAAAACACCAAAACATGACAGAAACAAATCAGTTCTTGAGAGGCTCTAAAATCTCACTAAGCAACAGCAGACAGACCGCGAGAAAGGTCTGCCTTTGCCTCCTCAACACCCCCACAACAAGCCTCCTTCGCCCGGCGGCTCCAGGACTCTGCCTGCCGCACTCAAGGGTCAGCGTGATGCGGCTTTTTTGTAAACACCTGATAGAAGGAATAATCAGGACGTCATCTCTCGCCTCTCAATACTACAGCTGCTGGAAAACAGCAAGGCAGGAGCTGGCGGTGGATACGGTCGCATTGTAATTACCTCTAATTACCTCATCTAAAAACAGACACATATCACACATCCACACACCGGCAGATAGATTCATACTCCACAGCATGTAATCATGCTGCAAACATCATAATAGGTTTTTGGTATGAAAATGCCATAATGATAGAGAGTCCTAACAATTATTTTTCCCCCCTCTGTCTTCTCTTCTCCTGATGCCTCCCCCCTCCACCTCCCTCCTCAGCACTTAGGTCCATTGTAAGGCTTGTTTTGAATGATTTCATATTGAGGTGAGTACAATGTAAAATGATTGTCTCGCTCCTGATGTGTGCTTGCGTGGAGGGAAGGGCAAACAAATAGCCTCAGAAGAGGACGAAAAAAAATAAGAACACACAAGGGACTCTTGTGTATGTGCAATTGCCTTTTTTTTTTTTTTTCCGCTTCATCTCACTCCTCCCACCTGTCCTGATCTGAACGCCACATGAGAGAGATGACAACCCGAGCACACGCTCAAAGGTGGAAACGCACACAGCCGAGCTCGCTCCGCCACCGGCTCTGGTAAATCAGAGCTATTTGCAAATGCTAATGCTATTCTGGCTTTTTTTTTTTTACCGCATTAAAACTTCCTCCAGGCTATGGATTGGGCTGCTGGCTCTATTGACTTTATTTACCATAAAGCCTGCGAGTAATGATGCAGCAACATTACATCCACTGGACGCAGAAATCCATTATAAATTAAAAGTCAAGAAATGAATACATTATTGTGCCCTTATGGACAAACACAGATATAGAGGCGAATGAAGTCAGGGAGACACGCCCAACCGACGGAGACGACGCACACAGACACACACCTTGCCAGTGGAATCAAACCAAGGAAATCAAACCAGAGTTTTGAAGTCGTCTTAACCTGGGGCTGTTGCCCTGGCAACCTTGTCTATGAGAAAGAAAAAAATTCCTGCCTAGGATCCAGAAACAGGGCGGAAAATCACTGGGAGCGAAATCAGCGGAACGTCTACGGCATTAAAACAAAAAAAAACAAAATTACAGGAAAAAATATTTCGGTGATTCAGTGAGTAAAATTAGCGCCGTGAACCAGGGAAATAATTGGGATTGTGATGGCTCAGCAGTCTGAATCGTTTTTCAAAATACCCGCTGACGTGTTTTTTTTTTTTTTTTAAATCTCGATAGAACATGAGCTCCTCCGTGGGGTCGGGAGAAATCTCTGACACCTGTGATGAAACCTGAAGTGGCTGCGAAGGAAAAAAAAAACAATTGGGATTGTGATGGCTCAGCAGTCTGAATGTTTTTCCAAAATCCCCCACCTTTTTTTTTTTTTTTATCTCGATAGAACATGAGCTCCTCCGTGGGGTCGGGAGAAATCTCTGACACCTGTGATGAAACCTGAAGTGGCTGCGAAGGAAAAAAAAAACAAGAAGGTTTTAATGAGTCCTTGATAAGTTGACATCATGAACTTTTTTTTTTTTTTTTTTCCCTCCGCAGTGAGTTCAAAGTTTCATGGATCTTAATAATATTTTGTTCGCCTTTTTTTTTTCTTCTTCTTTATTTAAAGTTTATTTTTCTTGATGGTGCGCTCATTACTGTGATGTTTCCGGCTACGTTTCCCACAGATCACACTGCATGTCACTTCAGCAGTGGGTGGGAACCGAAGCAGAAGAGCTCGATGGCACTTCAATGAGACTGCTGTTATTTTATGCCTTAATACACTTTGGGAAATGTTAAAAGACTAAAACTAATACATTTTTCAATATATAGACAGCAGACAAATATGATTAAAAAAAAACCAACATGCTCCTCAGGTTAATTACTCATTAGAGCTAAGAGTAGGAGTCACATTGTTTCTGTTTCAGAGTCACAGACTGAATTAAACATCATTATAAAAGCATATATTCAGGTGCACAGCTGCTCTGTCAGAAGTCTCCGTCGACAGCCGCACAACAAAACACCGAGAGAAACAGAATAATTGAAAATGAGGTGTTTTTTTTTAAAACAAAAAAACCCCTAAATTCAATTAATATATGCTGTTTGATAACACAAAAGCACTATCGGATGTATAATGGATGGTATTTCGCAGCCTGCAGTCTTCTGCTACAAAATGAACACTGGCCTGAAGTGAAGGCACATAATGTATGAAGTGATTGGAAGACTGGTGCTAATATTGGTGCAGAAAGACGACGCCGTTGCAAATTCGGAGCAGTTTATCAGGTCTAGCGACGCCTGCTGTCGTGTTCTGTTGCCGTAAAGTCGTGATCTTGGTCTGTGACAGCGTCTCAAAGTAGGACACACAGCTGCTGGAAACACAGCAGGAAGCGTTGATGTTTTTAAAAGCAAACTCATTGATTTGATAGATTTTATTTATTTATGAGTTGTTTTTTTAAAATGTGTTTATCTTAAACTCATTTTATTTATTGAATTCTCTATTTATTCATCTGTTTAGATATTTTAGACTTTGTATTGTGCTGTTTATTACTTTGTTTTTATCATTTCTTTTTTTTTTTTTAAAACTTTATTTCTATATCTTTTAATCATATGTATCTTATTCTGTTTATTTATTTATCTAGCTTATTGTATCTTATCTAATGTTTCCTCACTGCCCATGTTATACAGGATAGTGTTTCCTCAGGTCTTCAATTCCAGTGTCTTAGGGTGCTTTTATTGATAACTTCACTTGGTGGTAATGGGGGCAGTTTGTATTGTTTTATCATACTTTTATTTTCCATAAAGCCCTTTGTGTTGCATTTCTGTTTGTAAGAAAAGTCCTATAGAAATAGAGAAAGAAGCCGTCTGTATTCGTTCCCCTTATTGTTCCATGTTGGGTCCCCACCAGCGACCTGATGGAGATGCTTTTCTCTTTAGCTGCAGATGCTCCAGTATATTCACCGGCTAGTTGCTGACACTTGGCAGGAAACTGCACTGGGTTAATCAGAGCTGTTTTTGGTTTTGTTTTTGCTGCAAACAATGGCTGTCTGCAACTGGGGAAAAAAAGGCTGACAAGAGCAGAGGGCTGGAAAACAATGAGCAGTGAAGGATGCTTAAAACTCTGAATTCTCTGCGGAGTTTGTAATGACAAACACCACATTACGCAGTCATTTGATCCACTGTTTACATAAAAATATTGATTAGAAAAGCTTTGAGGCTTAAGATAATTAGGACATTTATCAAAGCGAGGTGCGACTTCGTAATTTGTTTTTAATATTCTCGGGTAATTCACATTATCTGATCAGATGTCTTTCCATCTGTTTCCTTCATCGCCGTTAAATCGCGTCTAGATATTTTTTGATAGAGAGTTCAAGAGTTTAATAACGGTGCTGTGAAGGATGAGAGGAGAATAGACTGAGAGGGGGGAAAAGAGAAAGCAAAGAGTGTTGTGGGAGTTACCTGTCTGTGCCGTGTGCTGATGGATGGCCTTGCCTGCAGCCCTACCACTTTTAAAACTCTCCTTTAAAGGCCCGGTGTCTTGCATGAACACACACAAACACACACACGCGCGAGGCGAACAGCTTGAACGACTACTTTTGTATCTTCTGATGCGTTTGCGTCTCCTGAACACACTCTTGCAGAACTCAGCTCTCCACCTCCCGCCGTTCTCTGCGCACACAAACACAGTCTTGCACCTGCACTCGTCTTTAACGCGGTGACATTCAGAGGTAATGTGACAGCGTCGCCGAGGCACAGCACACAAGGCAGCAGCACCGACTCCTTTCACCGTAAAAGCTGTATTTTTGCATCGTAACTAAGCCCAGAATTATTGTCAGCAGAGCTTTTTTTTTTGCACCGAGAGCTGGTGCTGAAGCTCGGCGCTAGAAATGCAGGTATTTTTAGCACAGGAATCCCCACTGGGAATATGTAACTTCCCACTGCTCACCTGGAGAAAGGAAAAGGAGAAGAAAAGGGAAAACGGCGATGAACTAAAGTAAGTTTCTCTCCGTCTCCTCCTTCCTCTCCTGGGAACTTCTGCTGTGCTTTCTGCAGGGAAATCCTTAAGTCTACACAACAGATGGCAGCGATTGCCTTTTCACAGTTCCCACCCAAACCATGAGCTCGCAAATGTTTGTATGTGTGCGGGTCTGTTTACACGTGGGTGAAACATGGGGATGGAGGGCAAGGAAAAAGGTGGCATCGCATCCCATGAGGGACTGTGACAAGGCGTTGTGGGCTGCAGTGGGGGCCCTCCCTCCAGTCTGTCCGTCTAGCGCCCCACCTGCCTTGTCCGAGCATCCATCTGTCCATCGCACATAAGCCCACTCCATCTAGCACCAGGGCTTCAACAATAGATTACACTGTTTTAGCTCAGTGATTAGCACCTTGGAACCAGTATATGCTATTTTACACAGGCGGGAAGGTCCCGGAGACAATGGCAGTGGAAAAATGAAAATTCAAACACAAGTGGCTGAACAGCAGGAAGAAGCGTTTATTGGCTCTCACCTGTCAAAGTTAAACAACATCGACGAAATTATGGGGTGATTTTTTTGGTCACCGAATGTAACACTTAGCACAACACGCATGCATGCTGCAGCCGAGGCTTGCCAGGCTTCACTACGGTTGCTGTTTATGAGAAAGACGGTATCAGTAGATTACTGAGTGGAAATGAATGCACACACCCAATTTGCAATCTGAGCAATGTGGGTCTATAGGGACACACATTTCTTGCTAAAGATTCATCTTTTTACATTAAATACTATTTTTGCAACGTGCTTTTCTCAGTTCCAAAAAAAAAAGGTGGCACCTGTCAGGACGTCGTACATCTGAATCAAATGTTTGTAGTTTCTCGAGGTTTTTCGAGTCTAAAATTTTGCTCTTTTTTATCAAAACATGCAAGACCTGAGGGGAACCCGAGCACAGCCAGAGCTGAGGGTAATTACGCCTGCTCCACAATGTGGTCGACCTGAACGGACCCTAACGGAGAGAGAACATAAACAGCGGCAGCAGCAGCGTGATGCCCTATTAATTAATTTGATAAATTAACAGACAGACGAGGTGGATAGTGCAACAAGGTGATAACAAAAAAATGAATGCTTTAAGAACAAATGTCAATTACAAAAAACTCAAATAATAACATAAATCATATCATGAATTTAAAGTCCTATTTGCATTTCCTGCATGAAAAATAGATAAATAAGTAAATTAAAAGCCTGTGAAATCAAAGACTTGGAATCCACTTACGATTGGACATAGCAGCACAGGGTGGGTCCACACATAACCCAGCAGAATCTGGACCTGAACTAGCTTGGGTATCTTGGAGAGCTTTTTTTTCATCTCTCAAATCCATAAACCAGCTGATACTGGGTTGTTTGACCCCTTCAAAGCAGCAAATGGCCGTTATATCACCTTAAAACCACCTGCCTGTTCCTATGTATGCTCCACTCATGGCACCAGACCAACCTGTGGTGTCTGGCACCAGGACGTTGGCAGTGGAACCTTTAGGTCCTGTTCGCTGGAGGGTGGGCCCTTTGTTGGATCTGGCTTGTTCTGCAGCATCCTGTGGATGCACAATCAGATTGGGATTTGGGGGAGCGTGGGGGGGCTAGTTTACACCCCAGGCTCCTTTGTCATGTTCATCCAGCCGTTCCTCAACAGCTTTGGCAGAGTTTGGGATTGCGTCGTCCTGCTGAGGAAGGCCACTGCTGTCACAAAGTGTGTTCTGTGGGGCACGTGTCAAAGTAACATCCACATGAATGCTAGGACCCCGGGTTCCCCAGCAGAACATTGCACCGTAACGAGCTACTGGGTTGGCACAGCATGTACAAATGGAAGAACCTTGGAAGTCTGGCAGCAACTACTTCAAGTCAGACTCTTTCAATGATGGTGTGGATGACCAACGATTGTCTATTAGGTTTTAAGAACCATTTGTTTTCCAGGCACATGTGCAGTTGGCACGCTTGCAGTGCACAAATTTAGTCATGTAGATCAGCGGTCTTCAACCTTTTTTGCACCACGGACCGGTTTTAAGCAAGAAATTTTTCTACGGACCGGTCATTACGCACATAATAAATAAAAATTGTTGTTTTTTTTCTATTGAGAAGTTTCATAAGTGAATAAAATAAATTTTTATTGCTTAACATGTTTACTTTTTCTCTGTCTCAGTATCAAGTCTCTCCCACTTTCCAAAGCAGCTCTCCTGAGATGTTCGTTTTTGACTGACGGCTTCGTTTAGCAGTCGGGCATAAAAACTGACAGTCAAGTCCGGGAAACGAGCACAAACGGAAGTGACGGGAAGACGAGCTAGTCATGTTTCAAAATAAAACACCCTGCAGACTCTGCTGGAAATAAAAATAAACCAATAAAACGTTTTTATTCTTTCTGTGCGGCCCGGTACCAAATGACCCACGGCCCGGTATCGGTCCGCGGCCCGGTGGTTGGGGACCGCTGGTGTAGAGAGGTCAGTGCTGACCCTCGTAGACTTGAGTGGATGATAAAATTGGGGGTCCCTGCAACCACATGGACGCATGAAGTCCTTTCATCTAATGACTATTTAACACATTGATGGGATTGATTGAAAGATTCAATTTGGATTGTTGATCGAGAAGCACAAAGGAAAAGAGTTTTTATGGGTCAACGGTGGTCCTAACATGAAGTAACATCCATTCTGTCTGTTGCATCTCCTGAGACCATGATGCAATCCTTAAGTATTTCAGTAACACTATCGTCTGGTATATAAACTGCACAGGTTTTCCAAGGCAGATGGAAAAATTTTGGCACCAGATTCTTAACAAAAGAAAAAGACATTGTGAAGCGAACAAAGACTTATTTCATGAATACATTGCGTTCAACAAGATAATCTCACACATGAACAGACTTGGTGCATTGAACCTGCGCACGTAATAACACTTCTGAAAACTTGATTGCACTACCAACCGGAGATCGCCATATCTGGAAAATCTACATTGCAAATAACAAGTCCCAAATACTTTGATAGTTGAGTTAAGATCCGTGTGGGGTGATGCCTTTCCACAAGTCGAACATTAGGTCATAATAAGACCCGTGCTGATGAGGTTGTGGGAGGTGTGAGAGGTTAGACGGATGCAACTTTCTCGTGTAATCTGTGCATACTCTATATCAGCCTGAATGCACTCTCCCTGTCAGCTGATGATAGTGGTAGGCGGATGCCTCGGGAGTCTTGTTTGCACCAGATAGATGACCTTGTGTTGTCTCCAATCAGATACAGTAAGTACACAGAAAGTCTCCAGGCGATCGAAGCTGTCACACTTCATAAAAGAGATGTTGAATAAAAACACTAAGACAAGGGGGAAAAAAAAGAAAAGTTTTTTGTCGAGTGAAGAAGTGTAGCCTCTATACTGACTTCTATCTGTCTTCTGTCTGAATATTGAACTGAGCGTATAAATATCTTACAAACTTTCTTCACTTTCCAAACTCACATATACGATAAACTGCAGCCCGTGTCGCTTAAGTTCATGTTCTCACTGTGGCAGGGAGGAAAAAAAAAAGTTTGAAAAAGTGATATAACATGTGGGTGGAACAGTAATTTGTATATTTGACCTGTTTTAACATGTCAACTGAAAACTTTTTAGACCTCACAGTTGTCTAGAAACTCGTGGAAATTCCAAAAATAGATCCTGCAACAACTGTTCTACTGCCAAATTAATGTAAGAATCCCTCGGCCGGTATGTGAAACGTTCATCTGACACAGCCACTTGGACTAAAGTGCAAACAAGTAACACGATTAGCATTTATCTATTCTAACAGGGAAACTAATTGTACCACTGAGTCCCATTTGAATTGAACTTATCTCCCTCGGGGATGACTTTAACTTTACCTGTCATGGAACTGAGCATTTGTTGATTATTTTATTCTCAGTCCAGTGATATTTATAACCACAATTACTTGCTGTTTTCCTCCGAACCTCACATAAAGACCTGCTGCTTTTCTTTAATCAGCTCACTTTAAATTTTTGTGTAAAAAAATCGAGGATATCAGACACGTTTTTTGCCAATTTAATAAACAAGTTCTGCCGATGTCAGCCATCAAGAAAGCAAGGTCTCATAAAAACTCATAAAAAATGCAGTCGTAATCTAAGACGCTGGTCTGTTTTCAGTCTTTTCAATCTCTACTTGTTGACATTTTAGCAAACTGGCAGCATTAAACTTTCACAGTTCAGTATTCATATTCTGCATATAGACTGTTATCACTGGAGTTGTTTAAACTTTAAAATGTGGTTATTCTCAAGCAAATACTTCAGTGGATTTATGGATGTTTGTATGTGGTGGACTTTAGAGATGATATCTATCTAATCACAGTCACCATGTGAGATTTATTACAAAACGTTCTGAGAGAAGTCGTTTTAGTTGCCAAGAGGGTTGCAAAGGGGCGGAAAATTTCCGGTAAGTTTCCGGTAAATTTCCATGGGAAGTTAAGCTGGGGGATTTTGGAAATATTCCATATTGGAAACTTTTCATGGGAATAATGGGAATTAAGGGAATTTTAAAGGTGCATCACTAAATCCAATCTATGTGCACAGTGTTGGTTACAGACTGCACAACATTAGAAGAAGAAAAAAGCTGGCATTGAGATATTTTACAATTTCACTGAGCGGACGCTTTTATCCAAAGCGACGTACATCTGAGAGTAGCTACACATTCATACACTGATGGCAACAGAGCTGCCATGCAAGGTGCTGCCTGCCATTGGGAGCAACTTCTGGTTCAGTGTCTTGCCCAAGGACACTTGACTGTGGAGGGGTGGGGATCGACCCGCCAACGTTGTGATCAGAGGACAACCGCTCTGATCCACTGAGGTCTTCACCAAGTTTTGCATTGACTCTTGTTCTAGAGACTCATCAAGGCCACAAATGCTTCTCTCGTCCCTGCTGCGATATTCTGACTTTTATGATCTTCTCGGGAAAAAAAAAAAAGTTTGCAAACTTTTCAGTTCAAAGTCCTCATTAGGAAATGAAACGGTACCATTTATGTGGAGCTTCGTGTCCGACCGGACCGTGGGTCGGCTGCAGCTGCATAATAAACCACCTCTGGGATTGCAACTTGAGAAAAGTAGGTGCATGTCGGTGCTACAAACCGCTTGGCAAAAGAAACCGGATCATGTTTTTAAAAGCCTCTTTGGTAACTGTGTTAATTGGTGTCATGTCTTCGGTGAGGTGAGAAGTTACCACATCAGTGATTTCTGTCATCCATCTGGAACCTTTCTCACACGGCATCAGAAGTAGCTTGTGAGTGGCACTCAGATCTGGCTTCATACTCGTCATACAGAGCTCTGTGGCGCTGATTTAAACGGTCAAACTAATTAGTCGTGTTTCAAATGCAAGACACTACTGATGGGGGACTTGCTGTCATTTTATTTTACAAACTACTCTTATTTTTCCCCCAGTATGTTCAGCCTGCATGTCAACAAACTTTGTGCTTTTAGTTCAAAAAAAAAAAAAAACTTCCACAAACCCTTAAATCAGAGTAAATGAGGTCCTATCAGACAGACTTCTCTCGTAGATTACTCACATTAAATGAGAACCGTCATTTCCTTTTGTATCAAAAAGAAAAAAAAAGAAAAAGAGACGTGATGTGTTTGAGTTAATTTGCCTTATTTCACATTACATTTCCTGTGATGGGGCCATTATGCATCCGCACGTTGCAGCGTCAACACTGAAATTATATATCATTCAGCCTCAGTGTAAAGACATATTTAATCAGCATTTGATATCTTCTCCTGCTATGAATGCAGCCTATTTTGAGCATGCATGCTTCGGCACAAACACTTTTTCGACTTTGAAGTTTGCAGTTTTTTAATTTAAGTTTCTACGAGAAACAAATAAGCCTAAATTACTAATAATCGTTTGCCTCGATAGCCAAGCGAGGAGACTCATTAGACGATGCATTTTTGGTCAAATTATTACGTTTTGACCAAATCGTGCATCCCCTGTGTGCGTCACAGCGGTGTGTGTTTTATGCCTTCGTTTTAACATCCAGCATCTTCCTTCATGTCTCCACTTCAGCCCCCCAGTGAGATTCTCTTTCAGCTTAGTCCTGCTGTTTGTCCCTGTCTGCCGCAGAGTACATCCTGTAGCTTCAACAGTTAAAACACCATTCAGAGTTGAATTACTGCAAAGCACAGTGAATATTTCGCTCCCGACCTCTCTTTGCGATGCTTCAACTGGTTGCATATTTTTGTACCAAGTTGTAACGCATGCAAAATTTTCTGATCTCACTTTTAGAGTCGCTCATTTATTGTTATCGTGACCTTTGGTTGACTGAAAATAAAATGAATTGTGAATGTTACCTCTCTGATTTTTTCTTTTTTTTCCCCGTCCAGCCTGTGATGCTCTCCTCAGAGGAGATCAGAAGGCTCCAGAATGTGAATCAGATGGGAGGGATACGTGTCAAACCGCCGTAATCTTTCTATATTTGCATCCACGGCTCCCGTCTCCCTCCCCGTGTTTACCTTGGCAGTGGCTGTTCTCGGATCAGCCCGGCGTCGCCTTGGCCTCTGCCCCCCCATTCCTCTGCTCTGCCCACTCAGGTCGCACTTCTGCCTGCTGCCAGCCAAACGGGTCTCGAGCAAATGGCAAGGAGAGACAAAGAGAGACACGGCGAGAGACGATGGAGGACGGAGGGCAAAAAACAGCAAAGAACATCGGGGAGGAGAAAGTTTTTCTATTCAGTGGGAGGAAAACTTTTAAACTTGGGATGCGAGTCGAAGCTATCGGCCGCAGCGGACGCACGATTTACCCGACCGTAGATCCTCTCGTGCCAGGTTTGAGGCAAACTTTTGAAGAGTTTACGAAACATTAATGTTCTTCTTCATGTGGCATGAAGCCAGTAAATACCGTAACCTTGCTGAAAATAAAGAAGAAGAAAAAAAAACTAATGAAACAAACTCGTCTGCTGGAGAAGCGAAGAGTCTTTCAAAGGCTGATTGTTATTGGCTGAGGTGTTATTTTTCTTTGGTGGCAGCTGCTGTTGGTTCTCATTTCATGCTGCTTGAACATTAGAGCAAAACAAAACAAAAAAAAAAAAAAAGCCCACAATGGGTGACATTCTGCTGTATCAACTGATGACCTTTTAATCACAAACACGGCGCAACAAAGGTCTGTGAGCAGACGGAGAGCAGGTACACTACAGTTAAGAAAGGAAAATCTGACTTCATACTCCTACTTTGTTTACAATTTACATATATACATTATTAGAGGCTTTGGCAGAGTGTGGAGTCAGGTGGATGCCAAACATCTTTTGTCTTTGAGAGTACCCATCATTTCCTCTTTTAAAAGTAGCTCCAACATATTGGCTGATATCAATATCGGGCTTTTCTGCTGACTAAAAATCAATGCATCAATGCATTGATCCCAAATATCCACATTCAGAAACTAAAACTAGAGTTCTGTACTACCAAGTGAGATCAGTGGGTTATCAAGGTACGTTGAGTTTTCAGTATCACAAAGGTGGCTCTCTTTTTAACTGGCTAGATCGCCATGGCAACTGATGCTGTGGAGTTAACCTGGTCAGGAGCAGAGTTTAGGATTTAATTTAAATCGGCTGGAGAGAGCGCCTCCCTTTAACCAGATCGTTTGCTGAGTTGTGCGTTACTCACTGAATGAAGCCGTGAAGTTACAGCATCACACACTGTATATATTGTGTTGCCATGGGAACCAGACATGTATTTAGCCGGCGATGCAGAAATCACATAAATATGTTTTTATGTTTGGCTCTGATTTGCGGTGCTGCAGCTGATAGAACACAGACTATTCTACTGGTATTTATTACAGAGAACATTCAATCAACATTAATTTCAGGTTGATTTGGCTAAAAATTAAATTGATTTCCTGCATTATGGGACAGTGTCGGACCTAAACGCACTTCAATACAAGATCAGGTTTAAATATATGACGTTTAACTTTAACATGCAGCTGTCAGTTGGAAATAATCTGCTGCATCAGTAAAATATTATATATTAACACATTTAGCAGTTTTCTACCAGCGTTCCTGTCTTCATCATTTGCAGTCGCAGCGCTTTTTAATGTAATATTTTTTATATTCCTCATTATTCTCCATTAAAACGTGTTGACTGAAGCAGCTGCACACGATTGTTTCATGTCACGTGATGCGTTAAACGCCTCCTTTTATGTGAACAGAGTCTGAAGCAGAAAGTCTCAGTTGACAAAGAAAGTTGAAAAAACCACCTTCATGATACCTGTGGTCCCTAACTGGAGCTTAAGTTTTTGTAGAGCCAACTTACACAAACAAAGCCCGGCTTTGTCAACCTAGCTTCGTGGTATACCTCTCTGGATTACAACGTCAGACACTTTGGTAGAGCTTAAGTTTAGCCCAGGAGATGCAAATGCATTGAACATAATGACACTGAAGAGAGCAACAGAGTTTAGCAAAAGAAAGTATCGAACATACAGAAAGAAGGAAGCCATCGAAAGCGGCACAACTACGAGCACGGCTGCTTTACTGTGAAACACGAGCACATGGCGGCGAATGAGCACCAACTTTAGCTCACTTTGTCTTGTAAAATATCATTACATCAAACAGAGCATGACAAATAAAAACACCGGGGCCAGTTCTAGCTTCGTGCATTACAGTGGACGGGTAGGAATAATAGGCAGGCAGTCTGAATGGAAGGTAGCGCAGTGGGTTATTATCCAGAAGATTGCCAGTTTGAGGCTGGAGACCGGTGTTTTCCTATGATTCCCGACATCGCTCAGCTTAACTTAAACTATTTATTCAAAGCACTAATTTGTTCCGAACCGTACACAAGTTTGGAGCAGGTTTACGCATCTGAGTGTGGGATTTTTTTCACAAGTGTCGGGAATGTGTTTGTGCAGCGGGCTGTCGTCTGCCCTTGTAATCACAAGTTAGAAATGGTATTTTCTATGCCCACCTCTGCTCATTGCTACCACCGGCATGGATAAATATAATCTAGAAGTTACATAAATACACAACTATTTACTGGAACAACCTGTTGGCTCCTTCGCTGAGCAGCTTCACTTTAAATTGGACTAATATTCAAACCATTTAGCAAACAAAGAGCAGAACTGTGCTGCAAACTCCACCTCCATTCTTTCCTGTTGTAGCGATAAAAACGTCCAAGGACAGCACCAGCCGCCTTTCTTACTCTCATCATTTTAAAATCAGCACAATGAGCAAACAAATGTCTCCCTGAAAGTGGAAAAAAAAATAAAACCTCCACACACTTAAGCCTAAAGATGTCCTCAAATCCTCTTTATGTCTCCTGAGGACCTCCCGACCCTAAGCTTTGGTTATTGTCTAATACTTAAAGCCAGTGTTGACTTTGAGTATTAAAGGCCACCATGTACCGGATTTCATCATTTATGAATCTGACGAGCCCCAATCGTGTTTCAGAAAAGACACTTTGATTGGGAGCAAACAGGAACTCCAGCAGTCTTCACGAGGAGTGAACGCTATTTTACCTTAAATCAAGTGGATTTTAATATACAGCCTAGAATTCCAAAATCACAACTTTGCTTCAAATAAAACTTTTTTTTTTCCCAGTTGGGTTCCACTTTCCTCTATTCTTCATATGAATATGCATTCTAACAATGCCTGCCTTTTGTGAGGAAAAAAGAGCAATTAATGCATGTAAACTGCTTCACGATGTTACAGATAACACCATAAAATGATGTTTCTGCCCTAACCTCTAACCCTAACCCTAACCCTAACCTTGTTGAAACTGTGACTTACTTTGTCCTCATGCAAACACAGTAAGCCAGATGTATTTTTAGTTTATTGATTTGAGAAAAAGAGAGGCATACTTCTGCAGACAAATGTACTATTTTACGATCTCTACATTAGCTGGTAAACACAAAAAATACAGGTTAATGACAGCAGCTGTACCACAGACTGTATAAAAGATGGACGTAGCAACCGGCCCCGAAAAATGAAGCCAACCCGGAAGTGTCAGAAACCTACGTCCGCTAGTTGCTGGCTCCACAAAGCCCTGGCTCCCATAGACTTGAATTGGAAAAGAAGTGATCACAGATCATGAAATACTGCATTCCTACAGCTCAGGATTTTTAAAAAAAAATTAGTTTTCATGGTCACGTCCAGAGATCAGGTGACCAATCTGAAAATAAATCAATACTGAATTTTTCCTCAGATGCTGACGGTGCATGGAGGTCTTTGCGTTCACTCTTGCAGCCAAAAGCAGAACATTTTGTGTGTTTTGCTTGCGGCTGGGACACTATAAAGTTAGCAGAAGCAGCTCTAAAAAGTCAAAAACT
>NW_007577784.1:281408-293310 GCF_000690725.1 Stegastes partitus
AATCCAAGATGTCAACCAGGAAGTAGCAAAACCCTGGCTTCATTTTCTCAGTGCAGAAACCAACGGGTGACGTCACGGCAGCTACGTCCATCTTTGATACAGTCTATGAGCTGTACCTGAGACTAGCTTTATTTTGGACTTAAACAGATTGCCGACAACCCGACATATTAATATTAGTAAATGTTTGATATTTTTGAGGAGATAACTATAGTTTCAACAAGGCAACAACGTAAAAAATTGGCCACTAGCAGCATGTCTCAGTTGATAGGACGTCAGATATACACCTCTAACCAGAATCTATACTGTGAATGAGTGGCTTGATCCCCACGAAATCCACAATAACACTTGACTGCATGCATTCACATTACCATGAATGTAACATAAATAACAAAATGTTAAATTATCAGCAGCAAAGATCAATTTTACAACTTGTATTTGTTGCTCTCTACATCTCATAAAGTCATGATGAGAGAGCTGCAGGTTAGTTACACCCCAAAGATCCTATATTGTTCCCTTTTCAGCAAATTCATGAATGTCTCACATGTCCCGATGAAGTGTCAGCTTAAAATACTGCAAAGGTGGTTCATTACAAGCCCTGGTTCTAGCTGTGTTCTAAACAGGAAGAAGACTCTCGCTGCAGTGTCAGACCAGGACTTTATGTTCCCTCTAACTTTCTTTCTGAAAGATAAGTTTGCATGATGCCAAATTCACAGCAATGTGTTTGTTTGTGTACGACGAGTTGTCAGACAGTGTAAACTCTGTAATAACGTCTAAAAAGAAAGTATTTTAGCAGTGCAATGGCTTTACTGCTGGTTATCGTCTAGTCTGTGTTTCAAGTCTTATTTCATACTTGCTCTGCTGTTTGACAACAGAAACAGAAAAATAAGGAAATCACTTGAAAAGTTTCCACCATCTCTGAATGGTTCTATTAGAGTTTATTCAGAGCTCTGACCTGTGGGCTGACCATCAAAGCTAATGTTAGCCACATTAGCCACACAACTTTGCTGTTGTGATTGCAAGTAATCAGCCGGATCTTCAGTTCTTCAGATGCTGATGGTGCATGGAGGTTTTTGCGTTCACTCTTGCAGCCAAAAGCAGAACATTTCGTGTGCTTTGCTTGCGGCTGGGACACTTTAAAGTTAGCAGAAGCAGCTCTAAAAAGTCAAAAACTTGGTGGACTCTGAGGCAGCTGTTCGTTCTAAACTGCTCGCCTGGAAGCAGTGAGGAGTGAGGGGGCAGTATTATGCAAACTTTTAGATTGCCAACTATTGTTTTCTCAGCTTCTACTTATAAACTGAACTAAATTCTTCCTTTGGGGGGGCTAGAGGACCTGCAGTAAGTATCTCCATATTCTTACAGCTTTTATTTTACACCTCCAAAGTTTTTAGGACAAAACACAATAACAAAAAAAATAAACTCCAGCACAATAAAAATGAATGTTTAACACACACACACAAACAAAGCATCAGCAGTAATGGCACAAAAATCAGAGACTATAGAGGATTCTCATATTCATACGACTGAAATATACATGAGCTCTGCACGCATGAATGCTACGGCACAGTTGCACATTCAAATAAATTAAACATTCATATTTACATTTGCAACAAAGTGGATATTGCAGTTCCACTAGCGCTGAATATTCTATAAAGGGCATCTCTGCTCAGGGCCGCATCGATTCTGTTTGAAAAGGACGAAGGCAGCAGAGTTGCTCGCCGAGGGCTTGGAATGTTGGACATTTTAAAACCCTTTTCTAACCTTATGTAGAGCAAACAAGACATTCCAACTGTGTCATATGTGTCCAGCCACACACAGTAACACACGTTTTCTTCTCTCCTGTCGCCTGCCCTTTACTGTTTTTACGGTAGATGGTGCATATACACCGTGTTCCTCGTGTTATGACACCTTGCATGGATTCTGGGTGCTCTGATCGATGCTTCTCTCTGTAATCTTGTGCAGAAGTCTTGTATGACTTCTCACTGACACTGGCCATTTAAACTTCCTTTGGCAAACTATTTCCAACAAAGCCTGCAAGGTTTCTCTCCGGTGTGACTCATCCTGTAGCCACTTCTCAGATCGAGCCCGCTTCCACAAACTAATCGTGTAGTTGGGTAACAAAACAAAAGTCCTTGTCCTTCAGCTTCTTTTTGAAGCTAATAGAAATGGTTAACAAAGAAAATGTAACCACAACAACGGAGAGAAGAAATTACTCTCCTGTGTTATTTAGCCCACCCATCAACAGTTTTTGTTTGAGAAGAAGCGTTTCCCTGCTGCGGAGAACGCTCTTTCTGATAGTGTGGGTCACGAAAATACCCCAAAAATGGTCTGATCGATATCAAACATTCCTTCATGAATGAGATTTTGTTAGAAATACAGACAATGCAGAGATGCTGATCCTGACAGAGAAAAGAGTTTGTTTAAAAAAAAAAAGATAGGGCAAAATGGAGAAAGGGCAGAGCTACATATTCACTGTTAGTGAACTCAATGACAGAGAAATGAGAGCCAAGAGATGCTGCTGAAGAGCAGCACAAGTGAAATGTAGAGGAGTCGAAGCAGCAGCATGAACCACCGTAGATCAGTACGAGACAAAGTGCACCTCTAAGTCTGGAGCATAGACTGTATAAAAGATGGACGTAGCAATCGGCCCTGAAAAATGAAGCCAACCCGGAAGTGTCAAAAACCTGCAATATCACTACGTCCACTAGCTGCTGGCTCCAAACAGCCCTGGCTCCCATAGAAATGAATTGGAAAAGAAGTGATCACAGATCATGAAATACTGCATTCCTACAGCTCAGGATTTTTTTAAAATTAGTTTTCATAGTCAAGTCCAGAGATCAGGTGGCCAATCTGAAAATAAATCAATACTGAATTTTTTAAAAATCGTCAACATTTTGCGGGGCAAGGGGCGTGGCTGGCTTGATTGACAGTCGGCAGCGACCATACAGATGAAGCGAGCAGAAGGCGGTAAAAGTGGGCAGGGCAGAGAGGGCCCGCCTCTCAATCCGTCTGACCAATCACTGCTCCTATGGCTCCGCCCCCCTCTGACGATTTTTGCGTCACTGGCTCCAAAAATCCAAGATGTCAACCAGGAAGTAGCAAAACCCTGGCTTCATTTTCTCAGTGCAGAAACCAACGGGTGAGGTCACGGTAGCTACGTCCATCTTTTATACAGTCTATGGTCTGGAGACAGATCCAGACCCAGCACCAGAGCCCTCAAGATCAGAGTTAGAGGAAGAGGAGTTATGGCTTGTGTCCATGTGGCGCATGTATATTTATGGTCATTTGATTGTTACGCCAATGATTTGGTTGGTCAGTGCTGTATTGTGTTGCAGGGACATTAATGGTAGGAGTGGAAAAGAAAAGAACTTTTCAGAGAAAGCCTGAGAAAAGACAAAAAACAGCATAGAATAAAGTAGCATTGTTGTCTTTTCAGATCAAGCATCACCTGAAAATACAAGTGGTGTGGTCACACATGCAAAAAAAGTCTTTAATTTTTGCATGCATTTGCATTGAGGGACCTAAAAAGCAAATTCACAACTTCAAGTTTCAGGAAAAGAAATGTCCCAGTTAGCTTCTTGTAAGATTATAAAAAGGTTCTGCATGCAGAAGTATAAACAGAGTGCCACTGATCTTCCAGGATAGGAATGCTAGATGCACTTTCTTTCACTCGTTCTCTTGTCAAGAAAAGTTCTGCATCCCGGCGCCGTTTCAATCAAACTTCTGAGCTTTCTATGATGTCAGTTCAGTCGCAACTGGAAGTAAACAGATCAAAATGGAGGTAAAAAAAAACAAGCGATTTCTTGTTGATTCACCTTGACTTTGTGGTTGAAAAGCTTAAGCGGCTAAGTTTGGTTAGCAGCTCAGAAGCTTAGAGGCGAACAGAGGAAGTGTCTCGTAGTGCCAACAGTAAGGAGGGCATGTACAGGGATGCAAATAGAAAAACGACCCCCTGGCGACTGTTCCTGATGCCTCAATATGTGTTACATAGAGTGGAATAGAAGACAAAGAGAAGACCAGAAAAGGCCTTTACGAACATGTGGCTGTGTCATTCAAAGCGGCGGTAAAAAAAAAAGACAAACAAAAAAAAAAAACAGATCAAAAGCTCTTTAGAGGAGCTCATCGAGCATTTCACTTGTCTGCTGCATGAGTTCAAGAAGCGTGCTCAACATCAAGCAGCAGTTTTCATTCTCCAGAGGACTAAAGAGAAGTCTGTCCTCTCACAAATGCATTATAAATGTGGACCTCTTGGAGAACTACTCATGTGCTGAGATCCGGGCTGTGCATTCACCAGAAGGCAACAATGCACACAGGCATGTTATATAAAAGAACACAGCATTGCATTCATTAATAAATTGATGAGCCAATATCTAGTGGAGAAAAGTTAGACGTGGTTGTCTGAAAGACGATCTAAAACACAACTCTCCGCTCTATCCACGTCTGCAAACCTCTGCTGATATTACTGGTCCTCTTGCCATTGGAAAAGCTGAAGCAAATCACACACCTGTCTCCGTACCTGCTGATGAAATTTGTTCAGAAGCAATAACACCTACGATTTATTACCACTTGCCCAACATCCTTGGCTAACTTTTTTGGATATTGCCTGGCACCTTGGGGAGCAACACAGTTGAATGAGATCTGATTCTTATGACCTCTTGTTGGAAGATCTTTTTCTTGCTTTTTTTTTTGTACATCTTGCTCATATTTTTTTGCCTTTTTTCTTCTAATTTCTTTGTGCATTCTTCACAGACGTGACCCAGAATGTGTGTCGGTGCAGACGGCTTCTGTAATCTGGATGTTGAATGCTGTGAGAAGCAGAAGGGTACACTTACAGGCAGCTTTCAAAGAAATTTAAACTTTACAGTGGAGGTTGTGAGAAAGATGTAAAGTGGTTATAAGTAATTTTAAGATGATAACCTCATCTTATTATTGATTGTCATAATGACGCCATCATCTGCTCAATCGTATTTTGTAAAGATGTGTTTTTATTTATTTAGATCTACAGGAATGCATCATTTCTAAGTTGACAAGTACAGCATTATAAATCAAAAATAGACACTTTAGAAAGAAACTCTGTGCAGCTGAGATAACATGTTTGGTGGGAGCCCGACCCGGACTACCACAGTAAATGCACAGTCCTGACAGTAAAGCGAGGAGGTGTTTGCTGATACATGAGTGCAAAAGGTGTTGGAGAACTCACATTTATACAGTGAGGGAAAGAAAGAAGTACTGGATCCCCTTCATATGTAATGATTTTGGCCTCATACAGAGAAACTGAGCAGACTATAATTTTAATAGTAGGTTTATTTAACTGTAGTAGAAAGAATATCAACCAAAAGAACCCATTATCTAACAGTTATAAATTCATTTTCCAGTTGATCGACGGAGTTAAGTATTTGATCCCTTTCCTACAAGCAAGAATTCTGGCTCCTACAGATTGGTTATGTGGCCAAGAAGCACACATATGAGCCCATCCTGCTTCAGAAATGAATAATCTGAACTGGTTACATGTGCATGTTTGAAAGGAACCTGTCCAAAGAATCACACTTCACCAGAACAAAGAGCCATCCAAAGTCCCAAAATACTGACAAGATGAGTCCCAGTCTGCAGAAGAATGGCGTGATAATGATCCAAAGCCCAGAATCACACATAAGACTTTCTAAAGAAGAAAAGAGTTGAAACCTGGTCAAGTACGTCGCCTGACTTCAATCCAATAGAAGACGTTTGGGGTGAAAAGAGAACAGCAGAGCAACACAACCCATCCAGCAAAGAACAGCTGTGGGGAAAAAATGTCTCTAAAGAGTAACACAACATCTCTCCAGATGTTTTTACAACACCGCTATCCTCCATGCTGAGAACGAATTAAGATGTAATAAAAAATAATAATAATAAAGGTGGACGTACAAAACATAAAAGTAGTAAAGATTTGAATCTTAGTAACCTACAGACTTCTGTTCCATTGAGTTCCTACGGTGGCTCCTATATTAATATAGTAAATCCAAACTGTTTAATTTCATTTAATAGCAACGTCCTACTGTTTACCATCGAAGTAGTGCAATTATTGTAGGCTAATATAATTAAATTTTGCACAGGGGTGTTCTAATTTCTGTTCTATGCTGTACTAAATACATCAATAACACAAATACATCAATACGCAATTATCACATTCACACCCACAAAAACCCGATCAAACAACAAACATTTAATCTACACCAACGTAAAAGCAAAATACACCCAACAGCCCATACAGCAATTCCATCTCTTAAATAATTGAGAAGAGCAAACATTCAACATGTACACAGCAAAAAAAAATGTAATATTAAAGGCAATATTCTACTTCCTTCCTTGTGTTGTGTGTTTTCTCAAGAAGGTCATTCTGTTTGAATCAACTACTCTCTGCAAGGACATGGTGTAATGAATAAAACAGCATATGATTTTATTTTATTAGTCAGCTTCTCTTCAAAAAAAAAAAAAGGATCCCCATTTGTTTCACGGTCTTTCTATATGAAAGGAAACAGTGCCTTTGCGTCCCCCCTGGCTTCTAACATCGCCCTCTGAAGATAAAGCCCGACTTGTGTAATTGCAGTGATATTTCACTTTGGTTCAACTTCTTCATTTCCAGCTCACTTATCTAGAACAACTTCATTTTCTATGAAACTGCAACACTGTCTTAATTTCGTATTCAGAGGCAGCATGCGGGCCCTCGTCTCCGTGGCTCTCTTTATCAATAATTTAATGATAAAACATGGTGTTTGAAAAGTGATCCGCAAACCAAAGAGAGACCAACCTGCCTCAGTGTACAAAAAAAAACAGATGATTTTTTGTTTTTTTTTGAGCACTTGGAACATCTCATGTGTTGCATTACGGATTTCTGGTATTAGTGGTTAGCTTCCCCTCCATGGATCTCAAACTGCTGATCAATCCATCTGACTTAGACAACGATCAACTCCACAATTCTCCTCCAGCCATTATCTTGCACCAGCAGTCAGATGACAGTCAAACCTCCAAGGTCATGAAACGAAACCAATGCAACACCAAACTGGTCTCGGGTACCCTCTCCCGGGCCACGAGACCTCAGAACAGCCACCACCACATACATAGCAACCGGCTCTACTACTGACAGTGGCCTCCATCACCTTCACCTCCTGACAGCCCTCCACAACGCTCTGGCTGCACATCTCCACCACGTTGAACCTCTGCAGGACCCAAAACGGCACTGAGAGACTGGACCATCTGCAGAGCGCCCAAAGGAGGAATGGCATTCCCCTCAGCCACTCTGACAACAAAAGGAGGTTGTTTCAGCTGCATTCGGCATCCAGTGCACCCTCAACAAACATCCAGTGCGCTTCCGGCGTCCACACCTGAGCCATCCACCTCCAGGGTCGTAGCCCGTGACGTCACCATGCCACCATTTCCTCCAGCATCACCAGTCCCATCTAGTGGGGACCAGGTTGTATCACCCGGTGTACCTGCTCCCCCTGCGTTTCGCTCTCATGCAAATCAACTGAACATGTACATCATATGTCATCTCGTAGCGCTTCACATAGTGAGGTGAAGACCTTATGAATTTGAAGCAGAAAACAGAGAACCCAACAATCCACAGATGCCTTTGTGTTCCCGTTGAGCAAGCGGTCGGCGACGGTGAGAAGGAACCAAAAAAAAAAAAACCTCTACTGGGGAGTTTTATCAAAGAAAGTTTTAAGCCTTATCTTAAAAGTAGAGAGAGTGTCTGTCTACCAAAATGGGAGCTGATTCCACAACAGAGGAGCTGATAACTAAGGCCTCCATTCTAGTTCTGGAAACTCTGGCAACCACAAGTAAACCTGCAGTCTGACAATGAAGGGCTCTGCTTGGATGATACGGTACAATAAGGTCTTTAAGATAAGGTGGAGCTTGATCATTAAGACTTTTATATGTTAGAAGCAGGATTTTAAATTCTATCCTGGATTTTACAGGGAGTCGATGAAAAGACGTTCATACGGGAGACATATGATCGATCTTCCTGGTTCCTGTCAGAACCCTGGCTGCAGCATTTTGTATTTTTCAAGATAATTACTGAGACATTCTGATAATGGGGAGTTACAATAGTCCAAATACATGAACCAGTTTTTCAGCGTCACCCTGAGCCAGGATGTTTCTGACTCTTCAAACCATTCTTATGCAGATGGTCACGTACTTGGCTTACAACAACTTTTTCAAGAATTTTAGAAATGAAAGGGATGTTTGATATGGGTCTGTAGATGGCTAAAACACCTGGATCCAGAGTAGGTTTTTTTCAGTCGTGGTTTGATTATAGCAACTTTAAAGGCCTGCGAGAGAGGCCAGTGATACTAGACATCCTTGAGCCGTCTAGTTGGGATTGGGTCTAACAGCCATGTTGGTGGTTTAGAAGAATTTACTATCGACGTGAGCTCAGAGAGATTTACAGCAGAGAAGCAGTCCAAGTAGAAGTTTGGTTCTATAAAATGCTTTCAGAGCTGCTGCTGCACCTAAAGACATGTCAGTGACTTTTTTGTCTAATATTCAAAACTTCCTTTGTGAAGAAGGTCATGAAGTCATCACGACTGAGATCTAAAGGAACACAAGGCTCCTCAGAGCTGTGACTCTTTGTCAGCCTGGCTACAGTGTTAACAAAAAAAAGAAAGAAACCTGGGGTTGTTCTTGTCTTCCTCTATTAAAGATGAATAATACGCAGTTCTTGTCCCACGATTACTTTTTTATTTTATATTTTTATATGTGATAAAACTGTCTTTCCAGGCTAGGTGAAAGTCTTCTGAATTTGTGGACACCACTGCCTTTCCAGTCTTCTTGAAGTCTGCTTAAATTGTTAATTCCACCACGGGGCTGTTCTTTCATTGCCTTGCTTTTCAGAGGGGCAACAGTTTCGAGTGATGAACGCAGTAAAGTCGCAGTCTAATCAATAAGATGATCCGCCTGTGTGGGACTAATGTTAGAGGAGCCGCTCTTCGTTGTGATGGCGTATGGAACTGAAACAAATAATAATGAAATAACTTCCTTAAATTCAGTCACTGCATTATCAGATAAACACCTGCTGTGGTGGAGCTTCTTGGTAAATGCTGCGTAGACGAATGAGGGTTAAATCAAAAAACAAACAAACTGTCTTCAAACTGTGAGTTGGTTTATTTACATTTCGGGAAAAACCATCCATCCATCATCTATACACCGCTCAATCCTCACGAGGGTCGTGGGGGGCTGGAGTCTATCCCAGCTGACTCAGGGTGAAGGCAGGTTCACCTGGACAGGTCACCAGTCTATCACAGGGCTCCACTTAGAGACAGACAACCAAGCACACTCACATTCACACCTACGGACAATTTAGAATCACCAATTAACCTCAACATATTTTTGGACTCTGTGGGAGGAAGCCGGAGAACCCGGAGAGAACCCACGCTGCACAGGGAGAACATGGAGACTCCACGCAGAAAGATCCCGGTACTCCCACTGGGATGTGGACCGGCAACCTTCTTGCTGGGAGACAACAGTGCTACCAACTGCGCCACCCTGCAGCCCCTCGGGAAAAAACAACTGAATCAAACAGGGAACTAAATGCAGAGTTGAGGCTGTCGTTCTCATTGGATCTTAGACTCACCCACTACAATGACTTCATCTGTTGCTTCCAGCTGTTTAGGACTAGTTCTTTAGCTAGCAGTCAGATCTCGTGTGCTTATCACTGCTCTCTCCGGCACTTTGCAGGGTAAGTTTGAATGAGTTACGCATCGCACGTCTGAAAAGAGGGTTCGAAGTAAAACCCAGAAGGCAACATGACTATTTATCAAGTTAGAGTATGCAGAAACATACATTTCTAATAGTGTGGACCACCGGTCATACCAAGAAAGTCTCTGTGCTGAATGGTTTAGGAAATATACTGCTGTAATGTGCTATAGCTTCATCGCTCAAGCCTACATTAATGAGGCAAGACTAACGAATATCATCAAAGACATCAGTCGTTTAACCAAAGACAGCATTAGTGATATTGATACTAACCATTCGGTGTTTTGTTAGTCTGTGAAATGCTAATGCTGATTGCTAACATTAGTCATGAATGCTAATTGCTAATGCTGATGCTACATTTAGGCTACTTTCAGACGACAAAAATTTTAAAATCGCAAGATACGCTCCACCATTACCATTGCTGTATCTTCTTCTGCACATGCGGGACACTTTTAGGTTGTGTTTAGTTCAAACAGCAGATCACATACAAGTTGCATTTAATTGGAAACAGAATCGGATTTCACAAAAAAATCCAAATTGAGCATTAAGTCCTGCAATCTGAAAATAGCCTTAGTCGACTGACGGAAATTTAACCGACAGCTTTTTGAACAAATATTAATCAAATCATCATTTTAGCCATTTTTTTAAACTGTCGTCGGGTGAAGCTTCTCAGCTGGTCAGGTGTTAATGCTGTTCCTTGTATCACATGATAATAAACTTCACCTCACAAAGAACGTAGCAAATCTTCAAAAGCAAATCAAATAAGGTCAATGTAAAATACATGAAATCGCTTATTAACCCCCTATCTTTAAAGGAGACCAAAGCTACTGAAACATTTAAATTGTCACACAAAGCAGAAGTGCTGCTGTAAGTATATAATAGAGGATCTGTGCTTAGAACAAATCCTGCAGTCACGGACGCAGCATTTATCAGGCTGAAGACGTGAGCGCGAGCTGTCAGACGACAACTTTCACAGTTAGTCCTATGATTAACACCTGTCTTTGAGACGGAGGCAGTTAATATCAGCCGAAGCCATAGAGTGACAGTGATTGAATCAAAATTACACATCCATTGTAGATTGGCAGTGCATTAGCTTGCAAATGAGGCTTTCAAAATTTCTTTTTCGACACGGAAAAGTTGCGGTGAGTGGCAGCAATTCTGCCTTGACATCATCTCAATATTTTTCCTCCTCTAGTGGTTTTCTAATGGTCCTACTTAAATAAGACCTTGTGCTGCTTTATCATACTGAGTGTTGCAGCGCTGTCTGACAAGAAAGGGCATTTTCTATCTAAGTCACTGACTGCCATCAGCGCTGAGGCAAAAGTACAGTATAAAAAAAAAAAAAAGCATGCAAACCGGGCATAACTGCGTTTTTTGACTTAGGGCCCAGGTGTCATGAAAATGTGGCTATTATTGCTATTCCTCAACCCACTTGAGTGTTCCATTTGAATTACAGGGCCGGCGCTGTCTGCTCTATCTGGTGTGAATCTATGCGGGCGGTCTGAATCACTGACAGGATGTCATCACTTTGTTTGGAGGAAACAACATTCTGACACCTTCGGAGATGAGTGGCAGCATGCTGTTGGTCTCCGGAGAAACATTTTCCTGGCAAACGAGGGATACTGTCAAAAACGAACGCACGCGCGCACACAGATAAACAAGATGGCCGACGATTTGGGCAAGCAGACAGGCTCGAAGACAAAACACATTCACACACCCACACACACACAAAGGATTTAACAGTGGGTAAGATTGCAGGGTCCAGGCAACACTTTCACACCTCTCCGTCTTCCTCATGGCTCATTCGTCCCTCTCGCACAATGACAGCGCCTGATGGGAGAGCCGTGTGAAGGACAGGAAACAGGTAAGCTGTCGATGTGTGTCCGGTAAGTGCCCGGGATTTATGTAAACCTGCAGCCACAAAAAAGTCCTAAAATTCTATTTCAGGATGACTAAATCTTATTGATTCTTGTCCAGAGTGATTAATCTCGTGTTACATTATACAACACGAGTGAATCAACACACTTGCGCAGGTCGTAGTTTTCACTTTATCTTCTTTAGAAACTCTTTTGTGATTTTTGGCAGCGCGCTTTGGATCATTGTCATGCTGGAATATTCCTCTTCTGGCAAGCTCCTACACACTACGAGTCATTTTGTCAGCCAGTATTTTTTT
>NW_007577784.1:294498-312996 GCF_000690725.1 Stegastes partitus
CAGATGAACTTGATGAGGTATCAACTATTGGTTGCTTGCAAACTAACCAGCCAGTAACTTGCTCTCTCAGTTGCTAAAGCTTTCAAAGCTAGCTGGCTTCCTAACTGTTAATCTCTTCTGCCTCTATCAAAAAAAAAGCTAGCGTGGTGGCTAACTTGACAAATTCATGTAGTTCACTGATTTTGGAGGTATACGTTCAGACTAGTGTTCTAGTTTGGTCCTAATTGATTCTGTCTTAATTATGGGGATAATTTATGAGTAATTAATGAAGTTGTTGGCTATGCTGTTCCAAATGTGAGCGCCTCTCTTGCTTTGGAGATGCTCATATGGATGCTGCTGCTGTTTGAAGCTGCAGGTTTCTACTAAAGTCTGAACTGGAAGCAACACAGTGAACCTCTGCTCCTTTGTCAAAACCTGGATGACATTTATTATTTGTGAGAGTCATTTTTCTGATCTGGTCTGTCTTCATTGCACAAAAAAGTTTTATTTTTTTGGACATTTCAGTTTGTAATCTGTCAAGCTAACAAGAAAGGTGTTTTGTCATGTTGGCACTCAGGCAGCGTCTTTAGATTAAAGGCAGATTGTTAAAGGATTAGGGTGAGGTACACCTGCTGAAACAAGTAATCCTTACGACAATACAGCACAGCTTTAATAGATTTAATGTATTATTTGACAAAGGAATGCAATTTCAAACACTGTTATCTTCCCGATTCTGCTTGCGTATATCAAGTCTTTTGTCGTCAGGACTACTTTTATGTCAGAATCTTTTACGCTGGCCTGATTTTTTTTATTCCAGTTTCAAAGGACCTAACATTGAACGACTTTCCGCGTTCGTAGCCTGAGGGGGTGTTCACGAACTCAAGTGCACTTAACGCGTTTCCGCGCGTGTTTGCATCCGTACGCGTGTTTGTCAGGTATCAGCAGTTTAGCATTTAACACCTGTACACGCCGGCGTCACCTCGGAGCCTCTCAGCTGCTCTCTACCTCGGCAAGACGCCACTTTCTTCAACAGGCTGAAAATGGAGTTGACTCCAGCTGAGTCCCCATGAGAGTACACACCACGGGTCTGCAGGGAGTATATTTCAACACTCCACATGAATAATAGCAGCACTTTGTATTGAGGGAAATGTTTTTTTTCTTCTTCTTCTTGCCTCTCCCCCCTCCTTCTCTCCGGCTCTCCGGAGACCTTGGCAGCTCACCACAGAGGGACGTTTCTTTAAAGTAAAGACGTTGACCTTTACAAATAGAGGTGGACCACGGCCAAGACTGCTGCTTACTATCTGTGTATCACCATATGGGAAAGATGCATTTATGCCACAAGTAGCTCAGGAGGCAGACTAAATGGGCTCCCGTGTTTTTTCTTTTTTTTTTTCCATCCTCTATTTTCCAGCAGTTTTTCTAGAGAGTGGTGGAAATTGGCAAAGAGAGTTTGATGACACAGGCTCAAACTTTTCATAACGTAAACACCAGATGATGAAAAAAAAAAAACTGGAGTCGTGCTTGAAATTTAAAAAAGGGGCCTTTCTACACAATAGCTTTGGTAAATGTGTGCTTGATACAAAAGCTGCTGGGGAACAGCAAAGAAAGGACTGTCTCCTAAGTTGAATATTACATAAACCTTACACAAATACACCTGCAGTATTGTTGTTGTTGTTTTTTTTCTCCTCTGATTTTTGATTTAATAAAGCTCATTGTTAGTCATGCTGCCTGTAATGTGTCTGAACTGAAACTTCTCCCCCACATTAATATGTGCTCACTAAACGAGTCAGTGTGAGAAGCACCAATGACGAGACACTAACGCTGGTTTACAATTAAATGTGCAAAAGGTGCTAGAGACTTTTTGTTTGTATTGCGAGGGGCTGTGTGGATGAAATTACCATTACATCCAGATCTGGGCGATGAAACATTCGCAGCGCTCCTCTGTGATTTCACTCATTGTTTTGGCATTAAAACAATCGGAAAATGAGAGCGTGCAGACAGTCGGCGGAGCAAAGAGAGAGAAAGCCCTACGCTGAAGCTGAATGAGGTGAATTTAGGTGAAAAATTACACTTTGTCCTCATACGCCAAGATCATTCTGGTCTAAATACTGAAAATGTTCGGGGCGTAACACGAAATTCAGAGGTTGCTATGATTCTCAGTCTAAAAATTAAAATATTCCGACTACATTTCCAACACTGAAACCACTCCAATGTTGCATGCTGTCAGTAAGAAAAGATTCTGAGCTGTTTGCATCTAAATATACGTCACATTTTTTAAAATAAGTATGTTAGAATTGGGTTGCAAGGTGGTACAGTTGGTAGCACTGTTGCCTCGCAGCAACAAGGTCGCCGGTTCGCGTCCCGGTGGGGGCACCGGGATCTTTCTGCGTGGAGTTTGCATGTACTCCCCGTGCAGCGTGGGTTCTCTCCGGGTTCTCCGGCTTCCTCCCACACAGTCCAAAAACATGATGAGGTTAATTGGTGATTCTAAACTGTCCATAGGTGTGAATGTGAGTGTGCTTGGTTGTCTGTCTCTAAGTGTAGCCCTGTGATAGACTGGTGACCTGTCCAGGTGAACCTGCCTTCACCCTGAGTCGGCTGGGATAGACTCCAGCCCCCCATGACCCTAGTGAGGATTAAGCGGTGTATAGATAATGGATGGATGGATGGATGGATGTTAGAATTAAGTATGTTTCGAGCTATTATGTATTCTGAATCTGTATTTTGCACTGAGCCTATGATTCTGTTTCGTATTTTCCTACTGAGAACAGCATACGTCCTTGAAGATAATATGGCCGGTGAGAACCGGTTCACACACTTGGAGATGGTGGAAGCTCCTCTTTTCTATTAGATACGATTGTTATTTTAGCTACACGCCGTACCAACAACATCCACACATGTTGCTCACCAAAAATATCAAGGACGTGGACAGAGCACAGAAGGATGCCTGTCCACGCCATTAGTAGCTGGCCAATTAAATCTTATCTATGTTCGGGGCAGGCCCAGCCCAAGAAGATATCTGTAACCTGGAAACACTCAGTTCAGCTGGACATAAGATTCCTCTCTGTCCCTCTGAATTCCAGCGCTGCAAAACTTTACCTGTGACCTAAATAAATTCTGCATCTGAGAACTGAAGATTTCTCCGGCTTGTTCTTGGGCTTCCAACTAAAGAATCGGATCTAACAAGTACATCAAGACAAGTGTTTGTAGAAATAACTTAATTAGCTATTATAGTCAGCCGTTCAATTCCAGCTTTAAAGAATTGCACAAAGTAGGATGCCTTAGTCTCTGTTAGTTCACACTGAAGATACAGCCGTCTTGTTTGAAAAAAAGCTTCACTGGACTCATCACTGGACAAATGCTCGGCCTGTTGGTTGACCTCAACAGCGTGAGCTGAGAAACTGCAGCAAGACGAGTAGTTAAAACGGAAACTGACACATTGCACATGTTCAACAGAACCGGCCCAGCGTCTGCCGAGCTTTTAACACTGATCCTGTGAACATGCTGTAGCCGACAGACAACAACTGCTGCAGTGCTAAAAAAAAAAAGTCCTTGGTTCCAGGAGCACGAGTGTGTCGAGATGAATCGACTCCTGACGATATTTGTTTGGCTCGCTGGAGGACGTTGGGTACTGAATGGTTCAGGACAAATACCTTTGGCTTCTTCATACAACTTAGCTTTCAAAGGCCGAGTTACATCCAAAAACACGCAGGTCATTGTAATCATTACAGAGGGTTTAGTGAAAAATGACAAGGTAAGGATGGGATTAAAATCACATCACCATGAAGTCTAAATGGAGCTTTGGAGGAACTAAACAACTGGCCTTTCTCATGACGGAGAATGTTTAACTTGCCAAGTTGAAGTTTGGAAACTGAACGAGGAACGACACTTAATTTACCATCAGCACATGTGAGTTGGTCCACAGGACAGTTTACTGCATAATGGCAAAACTAAAATATGAATGCTGGCTTTATCTGAATATAAAGCAATTTAACAGCAACAAATAGACTTTCTAAGACTAAAAGATACAGATGCTGTTCTGTATCTTATGTTAAAACAGCTAGAAATGCCGGTAAAATACCAAAGGGCCTGTCAACACAAGACCCTGGGACAATCATGGGTGTTGGTCCTCAAATCGCTAGAAAACCCCAAAACAGTCAAAGACTAAATGACAAATTTCATGAAACGGCATCAGGGGCAACCAGGGCATCGACTCAGGAGATTTCATGTCTCCTTAGATTTTGGTTTTCCAGGTGTGACTGAGTCAAAGTCAGGTGATCACCAACAACATTAGAATCCACTGATCATAAATGCCTCTTAATTAATGGAAACCAAACCATTTATGATAGTTTTTCATGTCCCCGAAGAATTGGTGAAGAAGAAACTGGGAGCCAACGCCACCAAAAGCTCAAGGATTGATTCTCCAGGGGCCATGAATCTACTGGATTCTTTGGTAATCTGGTCTGTAGCCATTCAGGCTCTTGGCTTTGGTCCGCATTGGAATTTAGACTTTGAGCCATGTTTGAAGGTGCGTGACGCAGACATGGGTCTCGCAGATGGCGCTCGACATGTTTACATGACGGGACTTCCAGGGAAGTGCTGCAACGGTGCTGGGAGCTCTGGTTCACTGCACTGGGAGTCCATTAGAACATAAGCATAGGCATCGTCTTCTAACTTTTAGATCAGCCCCGGTGTTTACAGGATAAACGGCGTAAATCAAATCATTAAATTCCCAAGAATTACAAACCCTTCGATGCGTCTCCTCATGCCACATGTGAAATAAAAATGGCTAAACATTTCATATTCAAGGCAACAATGCAGCCGCCATCCTTTTGCATAATGCAAGATTGCAATGCTGTGAGAACTACAGGGCTGCAACAAAACTATCCCCAGACTTCTATTTGACAACGTATTGCAGGTGTCTTATTAGATGCAGTAAAAAAAAAAAAAGTGCAGCCGTCTGTCTACTTTGTAAACTTTAACCCGAACTGTCCGCGGAACAAAACGGCACGGTGGTGCGACTGATTTGCAACTGAATGGCAGATCAGCATATGAGCTGTTCTGGAGGTAAACACACACAAAAAAAGTCATTTTTTTGTTACAACAAAAGGCAAACAGAGGCGCTACAAAACAAATAAACGTTTCCGGCCAAATCTCAGTACAGAACGTTTGCCTCTTTTATTTTCCTGCCTACACCCGTCTCATCCACACACACACATACCAAACCTGGTTGGCACAGGAAGTCACTAGCTGTTGTCAGAGCTGCAAACCAGTCAGCAGTCTCTCTTTTTTTTTTTAGACAGGAAGCAGAGCAGAGTGGAAAGAAGAGGAGAAACAGCTCACATCAAAGAGGAGCCCACTTCTACTGTCTTGACCTCTCTTTTATCAGATCCTTCTCTCCGGTCCTGCCTCTTCATCGCCACCACACACTAAAATGGACGCTTTGCTTCCTATCCGTCCTATTTTAAACCCAATTGATGATTTTTTTTTTCTCTCTTCTCTGTCTCCTTTCTATCCTCTCTACATTCAGCCCTTTTTTTTTTTTCCCTCTCAGGGGAAGGAGGGAAAGGAGGATAGCGGGCGCCTCTCCAGGGCGTCCTTTGGATTCGGTCGAACCACCTGGGCTCACAGCACTTCACACAAGACAGACAAGACGCACTCACACAGACGTACAAAAAGTGGGAGGAATAGGCCAGCTGGTGTGTGTGTGTGTGTGTGTGTGTGTGTGTGTGTGTGTGTGTGTGTGATGAGATATGCAAAGCTCCTCGTGCCATTCCCAGTGGGTTTCCTATCACAACACATTACACACTTTCTACCTCTCACCTCCTTCTAAATCCATCTCTCTCATTTAGACACACACACTTTTTAAATGCTCACACACACACTCCGCTGCAGCATTGAATCAAACACACACACACACACACACACACTGGGTGCTGCGCGGTGTAGCTGAGTAACAGTCTGAGAGTGCGGTGGGAGGTTTGGACGGTGTCCCGGTGTTTATAGGGGGCCAGTGGAGGAGTGATGCAGAGAGGCTTGGTGGACCCGGCCTTCGTCCCACAGGACGTCCTCTTAATGCAGGAAGAAAGGCCTCGTAGGTACAAAGCAGCTACTTAGGAGTTCTGACTCTGTATCGGTTTCAAATAACAAACTTCATCATTTAAGAGGCCAGTGGAATAATCTCACATCATCTTCTGCCACCATTCAGCGGGATTCTGTCACGATTTCTCGTTATCAGAGCTACAAGTTGCCAATTTTTGGAGAACGTCCACTGCAGCTCTGATTAGTGGAGGTTCATCTCCTGATCACAGCTGCAACTGTGTTTGTAGTTGGTCACCGATCTCCCTCCATCAATCAGATTTTTTTCCTTCCTCTGGCGATTATTCTGATAATAATAATACATAATACTTCTATAGTGCGTTTCAAGATACTCAAACATGCTTTACAAAGTCGGTAGCGACAAAACAAACAACAATAATGACAATAAGTAAACAAATAAAACGTAATTGGAAAGGAGAATAAAGAAAAAGTAGAGTAGGCAGTGTTGAAAAGACGTGTCTTTATGGATGTCTTGAATTTGGAGAGTGAGGAGGATTCTCTGATGCTTTTGTGGAGTGAGTTCCACAGAGAAAGCCCTGTCAGCCCAGGTCCAGTATTTGGTCCAGATGGGGGTGAACAGGGAGGCTAGCATCCGCTGATGGGATGCGGGAGTGTGCCAGTCAGGTAGAGGGGAGCCAGGTTATGGAGAGCTTTGTAGGTGAGCAGGAGGATTTGGAAGTGGATTCGCTGGAGGACAGGGAAGCCAGTGGAGGTTCTGAAGGATGGGGGGGTAATGAGATCACGGGTGTGGGTGAGCAGGCGGGCAGCAGAATTCTGGATGTACTGAAGTTCTTTAAGGGATTCGGATGATGCACCGTAAAGAAGACGGTTGCAGTAGTCAAGTCTGGATGTGACGAAAATGTGGAATAGACGGACATGCCAACAGATCAGCCTATTGGTCCGATCAGCAATTAGACTAATTAGAAATCGCACAAACTCAATTATAAAATGTAAACTACTACACCTGAAAAGAGGCTCATGTTGCAGCACAGTGATTGCACTGAAAGAGGAAGGGAATTCTACATTTAGCCGAAGAATCATCGGGTTTAAAGGATTCTCTCAGTGTCAAATTATTTCAGTTGTTTATCTAAAGATGTGCAGCAGAAAGCCGCTATTAGTCACCATTTTGACATACTTAATTCTATTTATTTAGCCTTTATTTATACAGGGAAGGCCCCAATGAGACTAGATTCTCTCTTTTTCATGGGTGCCCTGCAAGCATGACAATAAGCAAATATAGGGAATAGATATTTACACAGACTCTCACAAACCGAATGAACGCCACAGACAATCAAAATAAAACACTCTTCATACGTTAGAGAAAGTGTAAAAGTTAAAATTAAAGAAAACAAGTACACTCATGCTGCTCCATGTTGGACATAAACGGGATTAGACTGTCTAATCTGAACAGGTTTTGAATTCACAACCGCGACTGTAAGTCAAGATAAATTGAGATAAAGTAGCAAAATATTGAAAAAGAAACTTTCAATACAGCCACAACCAAAAACTAAGAAGGAAAACAGAAAAATAAATATGTGAAACTAAATTTAGATGATCAAAAATCTGACTTTTTTTGTTATTCCAAGATTGTACCTCATGTCTTCACAACCAGGATGTCCATACACTCGCTGAGACCGTCCTCAAGTGTACAAAGTGGAGTTGTTGTTGTTTTAAAGGTTTCTCTTTATTACAGTTTCTATGACCTTAAATTGATCAAATAAAAAGCACCCATGCAATTATTTTTGATGTTTTTTTCGAGCTCCTGAAACTTTTTTTTCTACACAGTTACGTCCACGTGCGAGATCCATCAAACATGACACGAAGTCGCGGGATCGTCCGCAAACGTGTTCTTTCCATTACTACGTGGGTGTAGCGCAATCACATCTATCACACCCTCAGTGGGCCGTGTGAGCTCCGCCAGCCTCCGTGGCTGTCATCCTAATATGATGGATTTTGACGAAACGCTTCCCACAAGATTAGGTACCGGAGCTGTCAAGGGTCATACACTACGAACGTCCGTCTGAATTATCCCCCCTCGCCTTCACCCCGCTTCACTTTAATTGTCATTAAAACCCGGCTTTAAAAATTAAAATTTATGTTCGAGTACTTTTTGGGAGACGGAGCCGAACGCTAAGTAACTGTCACCCCCTGATCCTGTTGTTATTATTATTATTTCTGTGGTTAATTCCAGGCATGCCCCAGACACAGAGAGAAGGGGTTGTTTGGTGTTCATGAGAGTCATCTCACCTGAGGCCAGATCTGGGGGTTAACATGAGGATCCCGAGTCTGACAGGGTGTCAATACAAAGCAATTTACAGGACCCCATGAAGAATCGACCCCCTAGATAACAGGCAATTTCTGTGCTCTGCTGGTCACCGCAACCTGCAGAAGACCGAATCAGAGCAGAGAGAGGTAAACAGAGACCGACGGAGAGGGAGAGATTGGAAGCAGAAGAAGAAGAAGAAGAAGTGAGGGGATGTGATTAGGAGCATATAGTTTACAGCGTCAACACATGCCTACAGTGATGCCCCGAGTGCTTCTGCAGCTCAGACTCCGGCTTCAATCTGGACTTTTGGCGCATATACGTGCAGATTCACATTTTCTTGCACGGCCACATGGAACGCTAACAGCTGATACGAATGCAGCTCAGGAGGAGTGAAAACAGGATGAGGATGAGAGGCATACTGAGGGGGAGAAAAGGCTTGTGTTAAAAGAAAACAGATGCTGAAGTTAATTTAGAGACAGAACACCAAACAAGGAGCTTGTTTTTCATCTTTTATCCAAATCCTAATGCTGCAGCGTACGATGTGACTAAAGCTCGCCTGATTGGTCGACATAAACAACGCCGATTTAATCGACTATAACAACAACTATCCACAAACTACTGATATTTTCAAAAGCAAACTCAACACCGACCTTTGTAGTCTGGCTTTTGATTGATTTGACAGATTTTATTTATTTACTTTTTTTAAAAAATGTATTTATTGATCTCTCTATTTACTCATTTATTTACATATTTGAGTCTTTTTTATTATACTGTTTATTATCATTTCTAATTCTGTTTTTTTTTTTTTTTTAATTCTTCACTTTATTTCTATATCTTTCACAAACACGTATCTTATTCCGTTTATGTATTTATCTAGCTTGTTTTATCTTATCTGGTGTTTCCTCATTACCCGTGTTATACAGGACAGCGTTTCCTCAGTTCATCAGTTCTAGTTTATTTTTATTTATTTTTCCTTTATTTAACCAGGTAGGTTAACTGAGAACAGGTTCTCATTTACAATAACGACCTGGCCAAGAGGCAGCACAGAGCAGAAAATACAATACATCCATAAAAAACAATATACACAAACAAGTGTCTTACAATCCTTTCATTGATAATTCAACTGTGGGCGGTTTGTTTGTATTGCTTTATTGTATTTATATTTTCTGTAAAGCACTTCCTGTTTGTATGACAAGTGCCGTAGAAATAAAGTCTGACTGATCGATTGATTGAAATGTTTCAGTATCGCCACGTAACATCATGACGTCGGTGATTTATAGCTTCGGCTGCAGCCAGAGCTACAGTTTCAGGTTGTAGGAGGGTTCTACTAAAACAAAAAGGTGGTTTGTACACCGTGCAGACCTTCAGTAGCATCGCCTAGCAGCACAACACTGCATTTTGTTTAATGTGCAGATGGATTTTTTGTCCCTTTGTGGAGGAGTTTAATAGAAATTTCTTCCGTGGTTGTACTGTTTACGTTGTGCTGCACCACACAATGACTCGCATTTGATTGAAAAACTATCCATTTATGTTAAATAGCAATTTTTCTTTATGGAAGAAAATGATTCGACTAAACTGAAAAATATTAAAGAGATTGTTAGTTGTTATTCTCAACCCTAGAAAAGATTTTAGTCAGCTTTCTTTAGGCTAAACAGGGTTTCCACCAATTTTATTTTCAATTTTTAAAAAAAAATACCAACAGTGTTTCGCTAATATTAAATACTATTTTTATTTTACTGGTTTCTACCTCAAAATCATGAAGTAAACACATAGGAAGGGAGACAATGGGAATCCTTTACCAGAGTCCCTGAGCAGAACTTGCTTTTCACTGAACTGCTGCAGACGGGTGTCATTCTTCCAAAGCTGGATTGTTAAAACGATGCTGCATGAGTTCATGCCCCCTTAAATTAACACTTCATTTGGGAGAGTTAGCATTTGAACCACTTAATAATGCACAGATTGCCTCCACATACGTAACCTCCTTACATAAGCAGCGTTTATTTTTGTGATTTCGCAAAAATACTTTGTTGGAATGTGCTGCGGTGATTAATTACTGCAAAACAAACACAATGACGGCTCTCGCCCGCTGAGCTGAATCACACACATCCTGATGCATCATTGTCTTCCAACGAGTCAAATGTTTTATTTTATGAAAATGTACTAATTTTATCTGATGCTAGTGTCGGTTATTCAATTTCCTCCTCCGTCCCTGTGCACAGAGCACACATCCTGAGGAGAAAGTTTTCAGAGTTACTGTAGAACTTGAAGAACCTGCAATGACACCGAATCCCAATTCCATCCACCGTCTTTGGTGATGAATTCAAATGAGCCAGGCCTTATCCCACCCCGCCCCCCCACAACGCCAGCATTGGACCTGGCTAATGCTCCTGTGGCTGAATGGGAGCAAACCCCTGCAGCCACATTCCAAAGTCTGATAGAAAGCAATCCCAGAAGAGTGGAGGCTGTTACAGCAGCATGTTAATGTCCAACGGGATGACGCTCAGCAATGACAATGGATGCAACGTCCAGGTGTTCACACACACACACCTGTGGCCGTATTTTGTGTATAAAGCAAATGATTCAAACTCGCATCACCTTACAGCATTTCTACAAAGTGATGGTGTATTTGCTCTGATGCAAGTTTAGATTCACTACTTTAAAAAATATCCCACTGTAGGAACCATCAATAGTCAGTCTTTACTGAGTTTCAAATGGTTTCTATCTTTATTTTCGGAGTCAAATCACCTCAACATGCAAATAAGTTGCTCTACCTTTCACTTTAAAACACCCCAACAGTGTCATCAGTTCCATCCTCCCTGTGAGTTCAGCTGTGTCCTTTAAATCCTTATGATGCTGGAATATTTCTGCCAAGCTTCTGCGGACTGGGAATCATCTTGTCAGCTAATGCTTTGAATTCAATAATTCTTCATGGTACCATCTGTAACACTAATTTTCCACTCATGCAGTCCTACATCATCCACACCTATCTCTGTGCTTCACTGTCAGGACGATGCATTCACTGTAATCCTCCTGACCAAGCTCATGTCAAACCAAACAACTTTATCTTGGTCTCATCTGACCGAACAATCATTCTTTTCATGTTGTTCAACAAGTTTCATCTTGCAGTTTCGCGCCAAATAGCAAGATTTTTATTAGTGTCGTGCGTGGATGTTACTGTCACAGAAACTCTAATTTTGCACTAATAACCCCATTGTTAGCATTGTTTTAGGAGGACATGGACATGTTATGGCTTGTACTATATCTCCTGGTTATTGTTGCAACTGTGTTTTCACTGATTTTTAGTCGGCCTTTCTCTGTCCTCTTCTACGCTGGCAAATGACGTGCGTATACACCAACGAGCTGCATATACATGAATGTGTTGCATAAACAGAAACGTGCTGCAAAAAGAAAACGCTGCACATCCAGTCACACAGCAGAAGTGTCACAGGCTTCTAGGGGCAGTTTTTAAGTCTTTAGCTTTTCAGTCATTGTGATTATATGGGTGCTTTACGACCATCTCCCTGTGTTCTCTCTTATTTATGTTTATCCATGGAGACGAGACAATACACACCTTTTCATGCAGCTTTTTCCTCAACTAACGTTACTTGTCTAGCCACCATGGCAATTGCATTGCTTCTGAATATCGCTCGCTTGCTAGGCGTGCACTAGCCGGCCACGAGGTGGTCACATGACAGCAACTTTCTCATTCACCAGACGCCAGTACTGTAGAAGCGGCGAACCAACATGGCAGCTCAGTCGCAAACTTTCGCTGTTATTCCGAAAACCGTTCAGCGAAAAGTATTTCTGAAAACATCTGAGGTGAGAAATAGGCTATGGAGTTGCTAAATCTGTCCTCATTTCAGTTCAACAGCGGCAAGTTTAGCTGTTTTATGAAAGTTTCAGGAGGCGTCGGACCTCTGCTCTCCGCGCCTCATTTGCATAAAGTAGAAGGTATTACGCCTCGTCACTCGAAATGCTCCGCAACGCTCCAGAACAGGACGCAGGGCGTTTCACATACACCATGAACGGGAAGCGGGATTTTGCCGGATCCAGTGGACACATAGCATCTCGTTCACCGTTGTCTGCTTCTCAGGTGGAAAGCTCACTACTGCCCCCAGAGGCCTGTGTGTGAGTGTATATGTAGCGTTTTCTTTTTGCAGCTCGTTTGTGTACATGCATGTCATTTCCCTCTATACTTTTCATCCTTTATCAGATTTTCCGTTCCTCTCGCAGCTATTTTCCACAAGGAGCCAGGATGCAGACGGACACATGCCATCGATGTTAAAAGGTAGTTTTATAACCACGTTCATGCAGTCAGACTAATTCCAAATGACAAATGTTTTGTGTCTATTTCACCACCTGCATTTCAACATCATCTTTCTAAAGTATTTGTTGTTGATTGTTCCTTAGAGGATATATAATTTGCCTGTCAATATAGAAATAATACAATTATTGAGAGGTGATAGAAGTTTGATTGATGTTACATAGGGGTGTACTCACTTCTGTTACATCCTACATACTGATTTGCAGAGCTGCAGTTGAGAAATGATTCCCTGTCTGACGACCGCAGAGCATGAAACTCAAGTCAACACAAGGCACGGTGAGAGAGAAGTGGGCTACACAAAGAAAAAAAAAAAGACTGACAAATGGGAAAAGAGCAAGTAAGAGAAAAGAGACAGGAGTGGAAAGGCAGAGAATAACACAGCACCTGTAGCGATGTCTCTTCTGACATCATCAAACGCCGCCTGAAACTTTGCGTGGCACATTAAACAGAGAGCAAAGGAGTCTGGGTAAAACCGTAGGTTCAGCAGGTGCCAAGGGTACACAGCTGAACTCTAGCTTCAGAGGTAAAGGAGAGCCGCCAAAGCTGCTCCAATCCGGAGCCAGTCTGTCAAACGGTAAGTAATGCTGAACGACATCACTAACCTCCCCGAGTCCTTCCTGACATTTTATTGTTTCCCCCTGCAGAAAGTACACATGCCCCGTGTTTGTCATTTCATCGCTTAAAACATTTTTTTGACTTTCCTTTCTCTCCTTACCTGAAAAGTCATTTTTCTTTGTCAAAAAAAAAAAAAAGTAAAGGGGGAACCAGGTCTTGTTGCTTTTTTTTCCTCAAATAGCATGAAATCTCCACAATATATCTGAGCAGGCTGACAGGATTCCCGATGATTCAAGTAAAAAAATAAAATAAAATGCTGGCCTTTCTTGCATTTCTTGTGCAAATTTTGTTCTGGAGCAAATAAACATTAGAACGTCTGTCAAAGTTTTGTTAATTTACGTCACCAATTAACTATCAGACAGTAAAAGCCGATGACCGAATCGGTTGCCTAAGTCGATTATTGATTGCACCTCGAGGAACTTGCTATTTATTTCCAACAGGAAGTAGATCTGTCACCACCGCAGTCTCTATCTATGTAATCATCTCTTGACTTTACAACTTTAATCGCTTTAAGACAAGTACTTTATAAGAGGTGAGAAGAAAAAAAAAAACTGCTGTTGCTCTGGCAACGCGCCTCTTTTATTTACACTTTATGTAAGTGTGCAACCGAAGAACACACCAGTCGTGACACCGGTAAAAAGAAAGATCCTAATGATATCATCTCACTTCTCAGTCAGCGAGACCGAAAAGTCTTGTTTTGGTAAACAATAACACTGACGTTTAGAAAAAAGAAGCTTTATTTCTATCAGAAACTTTTAACCTTGGCTCTCCATTTGTCTTCTATTCACTGCTGTCGTCTGTTTTAACTTCTACCTCTTGTCCTGCCCACGCATTTTTTATTTTTTATTTTGGAGAAGGCAGGTAAGGTGACTCACAGGCTGGATGAGAAGTGCCTTTAGTGTTGACAGGTGAGCAGACAGAGAAGAATTACAGATGAAAAGAAGGAGATGCATATATGCCCAAAGCGCACACACACACTCATATATAGGATGCAACTAAAGTGAGTTACACCCGTGTGCAATATTACTTCAATGTCAATAATTTTCATTCTTTTTAAGTTGACAAATATTTCCTCTGGTGAGCAATCAAAAACAGACATTTTTGAAAGACTGCAATGAAAATACAAAGCAGTGCAAGAAAAGTGAATACACCTGTGATCACTGAAAAAAAAAAAACTCTGGATCTGACATTTGACATGGGCTGTTTGTCTGCAGCTTGGCTTTACACCAGCAGTCCCCAACCACCGGGCCGCGGACCGGTACCGGGCCGTGGGTCGTTTGATACTGGGCCGCACAGAAAGAATAGTTTTCATTTCCAGCGGAGTCTACAGGGTGTTTTATTTTGAAAAATGACTAGCTCGTCTTCCCGTCACTTCCGTCTGTGCTTGTTTCTCGCACTTGACTGTCGGTTTTTATGCTCGGCCGTTAAACAAAGCCGTCAGTCCAACCGTTGCCGAAATGTATAAAAAAAACAAACGTCTCCAGAGAGCTTCTGTGGAAAGTGGGAACGTAAACACATATTTAGCAAGTAATTTTATTCGTTTACGAAATTTTTTTAATAGAAAAAACAATTATGGACGCCTCTATAGCTCGCCTGGTTGAGCTGGTGTCCCATGTGCAGGGCTACAGTCCCGATGTGGAGGTCATGGGTTCGAATCCCGCTCATGACCCTTTCCCACACGTCCTCCCCCTACTCTTCTCTCCCACTTTCCTGTCTCTCTCTCACTGACCTATCAAATAAAGGCACAGAGGCCAAAAAAATAACTTGAAAAAACAATTATTTTTGTTATGTGCGCGATGGCCGGTCCGTAGAAAATTTTCTTGCGTAAAACCGGTCCGCAGTGCAAAAAAGATTGGGGACCGCTGCTTTACACAACAAGCATCTGATGAGGAGACTTCACAGAAAGATTGAGGAGGTCTAGAAGGAACCACAGCACGAATACAATTAAGGGGACTTTTATTTTGCCTCCATCACTTGGTGTAAAGCAGCCATTGCTGTGTTTTTTCCCCTTCGCTACACTTCCCTATATAATTCCTCATCCTACAGGGTTTCAATTTAGTTGTCAGTGTTCACACTGGACCCACATCCGTCCCGTGAACCTTTAAATGGTGCGTACGTATTGGAATTTTCTTTTTTTTTTTTTGGTGTCTATCAAAGGATGTTTAGCAACACACACACACTCGCACGCCGACAGAAACAGGCAGGGAGCAACGCTGTCGGAATTACCGAGCTATTTCTTCATCTTCCTCCTCTTTGATCCTTCCCTTTCCTCACCTGCCCGTTTACTTTGGGCGACTCTCTTATCTCCGTTTCCGCCTATGAAACCCGCGACTGCAGGGGGAAACGGGAGCATCCAGGTGAATGTGCTGCGATGCGGTTGCCATGGAGACGCAGGTAGCAAGTCTCAAAAGTGAGGCTGGATTTAGAATTCTGACACAAACACACACAAACACACACACAAAGCAAAAAACATGACTGACAAAATTCCTCTGCATGCTTCCACCTGTCTGAACTTTAACCTATCAAAAAATCCAAGGAAATGTTTTACACATTACCAGCCACTCGGTCGGGACATCATTTGATTTTTTATCCGATTCTAAGACGTTTATGCACCAGTTATTCATGATGTCATTGTTATTCTCCCTGTCTTTTATAATTTATTGCTGTAGGAAACTGTGCATCATCGCTACGAGAAAGAGAATTTGGGACATATCTAACCATACCAATAAAAAAAAAAAAAAAAACAGTCTTGTACTTCTTCCTGTGCGTAATTGCTTGACGCTGTGCTGACCTGCTAACCAAGTCTGAACAGTGAGCTATTATCTCTCGACTAAATTAGAGAGATTACATGGCTATAAAAAGAAGTTTAAAAAAAAAAATAAATCATAATCAAATACTTAATTTAGTCTGCAATTTTCATCACTTCATTTACCATTTAACAAACCCTGATTAGTGCATGTCAAAGATTTATGGGTATCTTCATGCATACGGATGTAATTACAGCATACGTTGAAGAAAAAAAAAGAAAGAAACTTGCACTTAATGAGCGAGCTGCCATCACAGTTGTTATATTGAAAGCTGTTGTTCTCGTAATCAAACATTGGGATCTAAAAATTGTTGCCGCAATCCACGTTATTATAGAATTGATGGTGTACTTGCTGGTATCCATCTTTAATCACTGATTGCTTGCACACATGACAAAGTGTTCGGACCACTTGGGGAAAAAAGAAAATGAAGGCTACCCATGTAGATAAAATCACACACTTTCAACTCCTTATTTCACTCTTTCCACCCTTTCTAAAGGCATTTTTTTCGGTCTCACATCCGCCCGAGTTGTTACCGTACGGAGACTAGAGGCTTCTCCGTGCACGCTAACTTCCACTGATGCAGCCGGCATGTAAAAGCCCTTCAGGAAACATCGGTAATCTGCGGCAGCGTCTACCCATGAGCAGATGTTCAGCGAGTAGCGGAGCGTTTTGGGTATAATTTAATTTATTATTTGCCTCTAGGAGATGAATTTAGATGAAGCAGAGCCCTATTTTAAGTCTTATTTAATGCAGATGTGTAAATCAGCAGGAAGGTAGGAATTAAAACGAGCCCCCGTTTAAATAAAAATGTGTTTGGGATCTCAATATTGATCAGGATAGTTGTGATTATCCTTATCCTGACAAATAAAACAGGTGATTCTTGCAAGAACTGTTTTGTTTGGCCACTTAAATCTGCACCACAGTGTCATCCAACACAAAATCAAAAAACATATTGAATGCTCAATATAAGAAGTTCAAACTTTAAAAAAAAAAGTCCTCAAACTATCAAGTCATTATTCAGCTTTTTTTTCAAATGTTTAAAAATATATTTATCTCACACACTTGGAAATGTTGTGAGCCTGAGACCTTTCTGCTAGTTGTTGTTTCACTCGCACACTTACAGAGTCAGAAATTCACCAGAACCATGAGTGATAATGGTGCTCTGCTGGCATCTTGGTAACAACCCATCCCGACCGGCGCGGCGCGGCGCCGACAGGCTCCTGTGGCGGAGTCATTTCGCCGAGCACGGGGGTCAACGCAGCCTTCAGACACAGCGCTGCTCTCGTCCATTTGTCTCTGAACAGTTGTCCAAACACTTCTTCAGCCCTCCCTATCATTCTCCCTTTCTCCTCCTTCACCTCCCTTTTCCGTCTCTCACCGTCGGTATTTGCGGCCTAATCCAGTCTTGACGTATGGCTCGTTAATAGGGTGAGGTAAAGATATGGGATTAAGAGCAGATTAAAGATGATTAATGCCGCATAATGAGGACTAATCTGGCGCTGCACTGTTCCACTCTGTGTTTTAATGTGTGTTTTTCCTCTGCCCCTCCTCCCCTCGGCTGAGTCATCCGCCTCGAGGTGCAGCTGCTGAAATATACATGAGATGTTGGTTTACCGAAAATAAAGAAGATCTGTTAGAAAAAAAAGAGGCACAGGAGCTGTTTAAACAAGGTTTGTGTCTCTTAAATTCAGCGGGGGTAAATTATTAGCACTTGTCAGACGATCCATTATACACACACACACTCGGATACACTTAGTGTGAAGAGTCCTTGAGCGCGGTACATCTAACAAACAAAGGCACGCTCGCACAATGCCGATGTAACGCTGAAGTGCTTAAACATACAAAGACACACACACACACACAGAGACGATGCCCTTGAACAGTGCAAGGAGAGCGGGAAGGTCACAGACAATCATCCCCGGGTCCTCTGAGGCCTCCCAGCATCCGGGACGCCACCTTTGGGACTCCTTCGCTCCCCCTCCTTCGTTTCTGTCTGTCCCCCTGCCTTCCTCTTTTTTATCCTCCTCCTCCTCCTCCTCTTCGCTCCACTCTCCTCTTTCTCGTGACCAATTATTTTTTGTTTCAAAGTTTGAACCGCAAAAAAAATAAATAAAATATCCTTTGACACATCTAAAACTTTCAGGGTTCGGCAACACTTTATAATAACTATCCGTTATAACTGGTTAATAGATCATTTGTAAACTGTTAATTAGTGAGTTATTAACCACTTGTTAAGTGTTTTTTTAATAGTTTGTTGATGATGTATAGCGATGCCTTATAGTTAATAAACCATTTACAAACTGTTAGTTAAGGGGTTATAAATGACTTGTTAACTGTATATTAATGATTTACAGCCATACCTTATAAACCAGTCATAGATCATGAACAAGCCATTAGTGAATTACTTA